>NC_053490.1:427962129-428174629 GCF_905171775.1 Rana temporaria
AATGCGTGCTACTGCTAACTAAACTGCTGTTTTTAATGCAGACTGTTGGACAGGTTAATTTGGTCGGCTGGCAGACTGGTTGGTGAGTTGAGCTATGGAATTTTCTGTTTTTGTCTTTCTTTGGAATGTAGAAAGAGAAAGGGAATAAAGTGGAAAAGATGGTGAGAGAAAACAGGAAAGAAACAGTAAGGCCAGTACTGGAGGAGAGAAGAGGAAAAGCTCTTTTTTACTTTTTTAGCACTACCCCCGAAGGAGCTGCTGGATATTTTCGGACGGCATGTTACCTCTATCTTCTCGCCGTCTAGGGTGGTAGATGAGAGTTAGGAAAGTTCAATGTCTACACTTTAGACTTCTTTTTCTAATATTTATTTGTAGACCTTGGTAGGGAAAGAAGAAGTGGATGGAAGGGTAATAAGTAGATAGGTTCAGGTGCAAGATTTCAATCCAGAAACATTTCTGCTTCCAGCAACACAGCTTTCGTTGCCACTCTAGCCAGAGTGGGTATTGCGCACCCGGATAGGACTCTCTCACCGGCCTAGCAACCGGAGTGGCGCACGGAACAAAGTACAGTCTCTGCCACAGACCTTCCTTTGAGTTGAGACACTTTCGGTCCAGAATCCCCTAGCCCAGGATTCAGCACCCGGATCTCTTAGGTTAATTCTCACAGAATTCAAGTCTGATAGGCGATCATCATCAAGCCTCCCAGTACACGGTGCATCCCTCGATGAAGCCTCCAGGCCTCTCCCAAGATACCAGCCTCCAGATTGGTGATCCTCTCCAAGATAGGTCCTTCATCAAGTGGCTTCTTCCCTCCAGGACGGACAGCACAGGATCACCTTGAAACCGTAAACCCAGTCTGCTTACTGGGCCTACTCAACAGATCCAATCCTGGACCAACATGGTCCCGGAGCAAGGATTGCAGGAGCACGCACCCCCGGCCAGGAGGGCCATGAGGTGGTGGGATGACAGACCAAGGATCGATGACCTCGGCTTCATGGCGTCTGTTCCTTAAGTACCCCTCCCCAGCATGCACAGCAGGGAAACCAACCCCCACACCCAATATCACCCTGACTTAGCTGCTGCCACCCTTGGCCTGGGGTGGCAACAACACCCCAGACAAACAATGGTGGTCACTCTCAGCACAGTCATGGCTGAAACAAAAGCCAAATTTAGCCAAAATTATACATTACCTGAGTTAACTAACACTCAGAGTCCCTTCTAAATTTAAAGCAGCGCTAGCCCAACAGGGGTAGCCGCTACACTTTTAACCCACCTAGTAGTGGAACGTGTCTTCTCTCATTTTCTACATCTTCTTCATTGCCCACATGGTCTGTTGCGTGCCTCCAGGTGTGTAATGCTGTGAGGTTCTTCCTTTGCAGCCTGATTATCTATATTTCCTCCTGTGGTTCTCATCTTTAGGCAGTGGTGGCTGGTGCTAAATATTTCAAGGGGGTGGCAAACTAATGCCAGACCCTCCTCCCTCTGGGAAGACGAACGGGAAGGCGGCGGTCACTGCAACCAACCCCCCCGGTGGAAGGACGGTGGTGATCGCCGCAAGCACCCCCTGGCGTTAGATGGACTGACCTTAGGAGGCAGGGGGAAGGAAGAGCCAGGCCATTGCTTTTACTTCCGGCTGAACAGGAAGTGTGCCCTAACTGAGACACGATAGGCCTAAGAATCAGGAAGACAATAGCGAGTATTAATCAAAGCGACCTCTGCTGCAAGAGTATAGAATTCAATGGCGTAATCAGCAACAGTTTTCGTACTTTGTATTCATGGACATGAGGCTCTTGGCAGCAGATATGGAGCATGTGGAAACGTCAAATACCCTTTTAAAGGAAGCCACCAACTTTGGGAATCTCAGGACAATGGGTTTTTGCATCTCCCAAAGAGGTTTTGCCCAGGCCAAGGCTCTATCAGAAAGCAAAGAAATTATAAAGCCTATTTTTCTTCTGTCTGTGGGGAACACCTGGGGTAGCATCTCAAAGTACATCCCAAACTGGTTCAGAAACCCTCTGCATTGAACTGGATCGTCCTCAAATCACTGGGGAAGTGGAGCAGAACCAGACATAACTCTTACAGAGGTAATATTCGAGGCAGGTGCCTGCACAGAGACTGGAGCAGTAGCAGGTATGGCTTGCAACACAGGTGGTGCCGGAACAGCCACAGTGGGAGGATCCAGGTGAGCAGTGTGAATCAGGAGCGTCTGTAACGCTATGGCAAACTGATCCATGCGATGATCCTGCTCATTCAACCGGGAAAAAATATTACCACTAGGTGGATTGCCTGCATCTTCTGAATTCATGGCCTTCACCTACTGTCAGGAACCATGAAACAGACAGAGACAGAAGTCAGGCAAGTTTTCAACAGGAACACAGCAGAGAGTCTCTAGATTAACTTATCTTCTTAACATTTGGTAGTCATATCCCCAAAAATTCTAAGAAGTATATATTTTTTAAATGTGCGAAATAACGTATATATCATACAATCATTCCATAAACACATACCACTAACACTGCATATATAATTTTAGGAAAATATGCTTGTAAAATAGTTTACCATTTGCCACTTAAAAAAAAATATGCCCCCAGATTTAATTTTAAAAATCTGGTCACCTTACATTACTAAATAGCCACTAATTTGACCAAACTCTACATATATGCATTCTACATTTGAAAATACACTGCGGAGGTACTATGGGCCAGATTCAGGTACATTTACGTTGCTCCCACGCGGCGTAACGTATCAGATTTACGTTACACCGCCACAGGTTTACAGCGTAAGTGCCTGATTCACAAAGCTCTTACCTGTATACTTGCGGCGGTGTAACGTAAATCCGCTCGGCGCAAGCCCGCCTAATTAAAATGGGGCGGGCACCATTTAAATTAGGTGCGTTCCCGCGCCAAACGTTCTGCGCATGCTCCGTGTTAAAATTTCCCGACGTGCTTTGCGTGAAATTACGGCACCCCAATGTTTTTTTTGAACTGCGACGTGCGTTACGCCGTTTCGTATTCCCGGACGTCTTACACACAAAAAAAAAAATTTGAAATTCGACACGTGAACGACGGCCATACTTTAACATGGCTGTTCTAAAGATAAGCCATGTTAAAGCAGGTGTAACTTTGCGACGGGAAAAACCGACGAGCGACGATGTACAAGATTGCGACGAACGCGCGGATCTTCGTGGATCGCCGTAACTAGTCATTTGCATATTCTACGCCGACCACAATGGAATCGCCACCTAGCGGCCGGCCTAGAATTGCATCCTAAAATCCGACGGTGTAAGTCAATTACACCTGTCGGATCTTAGGGCTATCTATGTGTAACTGATTCTATGAATCAGCCGCATAGTTAGGATGGGCGGATCACAGAGATACGACGGCGTATCAGGAGATACGCCGTCGTATCTCTTCTGTGAATCTGGCCCTATGTGACTATCACCTATACAGAGAACTATGGGCCAGATTCACGTAGAAGTGCGGCGGCGTAACGTATCGTAGATACATTACACCGCTGCAAGTTTTCATCGCAAGTGCCTGATTCACAAGCACTTGCAATGAAAACTTACGCTGGCGGCCTCCGGCATAAGCCCGCGTAATTTAAATGGGCGTGTGCCATTTAAATTAGGCGCGCTCCTGCGCCGGACCTACTGCGCATGCTCTGTTCCGAAATTCCCGCCGTGCTTTGCGCGAAGTGACATCATTTTTTCGAACGGCGACGTGCGTAGCGTACTCCTGTATTCCCGGACGTCTTCCGCAAGAAGGAAAAAATTTCAAATTTCGACGCGGGAACGACGGCCATAATTTATACAGCACATACGTGTGCTGTGTAAAGTTAGGGCACCAAAAACGACGACTAACTTTGCGAAGGGAAACTAGACTAGCAGCGACGTAGCGAACGCGAAAAACCGTTGTGAATTTGCATACCCGACACTGGTTACAACGCGAACTCCCCCCAGCGGCGGCCGCGGTACTGCATCCTAAGATCCGACAGTGTAAAACAATTACACCTGTCGGATCTTAGGGCTATCTATGCGTAACTGATTCTATGAATCAGTCGCATAGATACTCTGAGAGATACGACGGAGTATCTGAGATACTCCGTTGTATCTCCTTTGTGAATCTGGCCCTATAATCACATATGACTACAAAAATATGTCTTATGATTGTAATATATTAACTGTCAAGTTTATCCTTCTAAATTGTAATTTAATTAGTCACAATTCCTTGTAATATAAAAAAAAGGAACAGACTCAAATGTTTAAATCCAAAAGGCAAGCAGCAGAGACAGAGTTAATCTCTTAGGCCATTGTCATTCAGGAAGTTGTGGGTATGTAGAACCAACAATTTCTAAAGTAAAACAAGACCTGCCTGTAATCCAGTCATGGTAGCAGAATGTACACACGGCTCCGGTGCTCGGATCATGAGGAATCTTACAGATCTCAAGCACAGCACTATTCTTCTTTCTAATGTTCTAGGAATACAAAATGTTTTTAACTAACCAATAAGCTCCTTCTACCTCACCTGTAAAATATTTTGGTAATGTAATAAAAGGAACACTACATAGTTCAGAGAAAATGGCCATGTGTGCAAAGAAGTGTACAAACTGTACTCCATTCTCTTGTATATGTAAACCTTCACCTTGTAAAACAACACATACATTTTAAAGTACAAATGAAAGGTAAAACATTTGTGTATAGATATTAAAAAACATTATAAATGTTCTTATTTACCCTTTTTTATACATGATCACATTCCATCGGTTCTCAGCTGCATAAAGAGGTGAGGGTGGAGAAACAGCAGCACACTGATCTTTCACTGTGAATGGCTGTGCAGGGGGGGGGTGTCTGGCACAGCTAGAGAACTGACTATGCTGTGTTCTCCTACTTAGTGTAGTGTTGTTTTTAATAGGAAAGCAGAGGAACTGGCAGCAACACTTGAGATTTAACACAAAGGAAGCAATACAAAGATGAACAGAATATTTTTTCATACATGTACATGCTACAACAGGCACATATCAGGAATATGAAATGCTGGGTTTACTTATTTTTTTTATAAAACAAGTGAACACATTGCCTGCCAGAGCCAGACTATCCTTTCTGATGTTTGTCAAAATGCTTCATGTGTCTGTTACTGTCTGTTAGTGGGGGAAATGTTTTATTATAGAATAAAATTCAGTTTGTGCGTGAGCTATGTTTTATTAAAATTGTAAAACTAGTGTGGCCTTGGAAATATATTGTACTGTTGGGACTTTGCACAACCACTTCCTTACTGGGCACTTAGGGCCAGATCCACGTAGACCGGGCGCAACTTAACTTTCCCGATTTAAGTTACACCGCCACAATTTTTCCAAGTTAGTGCCCGATCCACAAAGCACTTACCTGGAAATTTGCAGCGGTGTAACTTAAATCCGTCCGGCGCAAGGCGGGCCCAATCGAATGGGGCGAGTCCCATTTAAATTAGGCGCGCTCCCGCGCCGGACGTACTGCGCATGCTCCGTCGGGTAAGTTACCCAACGTGCATTGCGCTAACTGACGTCGCACCGATGTCATTTGCTTAGACGTTAACGTAAATGGCGTCCAGCGCCATTCACAGACGTCTTACGCAAATGACGTTGATGTTTAAATTTCGATGCGGGAACGACGGCCATACTTAACATGGCTTAGGAGAACTAGGGCTCAGCCCTAGTTTTACGCGGCGTAACCCGACGGAAACTACGTAGATTTAGATCGACGGGCCGTTCGGGGATCGCCGTAAGTCTTCATTTGCATATTCTACGCCGGCAGCAATGGCCTCGCCACCTAGCGGCCGGCCTAGAATTGCATCCTTAAGATCCGACAGTGTAATTCAATTACACCTGTCGGATCTTAGGGCTAGCTATGCGTAACTGATTCTATGAATCAGTCGCATAGTTAGAAACAGAGATACGACGGCGTATCAGTAGATACGCCGTCGTATCTCGTTTGTGAATCTGGCCCTTAAATCCCTTTCTTGCTCAGACCAATTTTCAGCGCTGACGCACTTTGAATGACAATTGCGCGGTCATACAACACTGTACCCAAATGATATTTTTATCATTTTTTCCTCATAAATAGAGCTTTATTTTGGTGGTATTTGATCACCTCTGCGGTTTTTATTTGTTGCGCTATAAACAATTTTTTTTTTAAAAAACACAATATTTTGTTACTTTTTGCTATAATAATATCCCAAACTATTTTTTTTCTCAGTTTAGGCCGATACATTCTTCTACATATTTTTGGTAAAAAAACGCAATAAGTGTATATTGATTGATTTGTACAAAAGTTATTGCGCCTACAAAATAGGGGATAGATTTATGACATTTTTATTATTATATTTTTTTACTAGTAATGGCGGCGATCAGCGATTTTTATCGTTATTGCAATATTGCGGCGAACATATCAGACACTTTTGACACTATTTTGGGTCATTCACATTTATACAGCGAACAGTGCTATAAAAATGCATTGATTACTGTATAAATGTGACTGGCAGGGAAGGGGTTAGCACTAAGGGCGATCAAAGAGTTAAATGTGTTCCCTGGGAGTTATTCTTACTGTGGGGGGAGGGGACTGACTGGGGGAGGTGACTGATCTGTGTCCCTATGTACAAGGGACACAGCATCGGTCTCCTCTCTCTCTGACAGGACGTGGAGCTCTGTATTTACACACAGAGCTCCACGTCCTGCCTCTGTAACTGCCGATCGCGAGTACCTGGCGGACATTGCGGCCGCCACGCATGCGCATTGGCACCACGTGACACAGCGGGCACAGATTTTCCCAGCCGCGCGCCCTCGGTGGAGCGCGGGGGGAATGTAAACAGGAAGACGTCCACCCAGCAGTTGAGAGCCGCGCTGTAGACGTCTTTCGTCTATAGCGCGCCTCTCAAGTGGTAAACCAATAAAACCACCAAGCTACTCCATCACTCCCTTGTTATCTCTAGCCTCATCTATTGCAACTCCCTCTACACAGGCTAGCCTACCTTCAGTTTCTCATAAATGCTGCTGCCAGACTCATCCTCCCTACCAACCATTCATTGGCCCCCAACCCATTGTCATAGTAGGTCTTATTTTCTAGCAAGTGGTAAGATGTTTCATATATATACATATATATATTATTAGATTATATTTATTATTATTATATTTTTGTTTGCTTAAAGCCAAACTCCATCTTTTGATATACTTTACATAGTTTGTTTGGGCCAGCTTGTCCCTTACTAATATGTGAGGCCGCTGGATGTGCGGTATAAACTGTATGTAGCTGTGACTACATACAGCATCGTGCACTGTGAACCAGGTACAAGCCGGGACTTCCTGTCTCATACCCGGAACACAGAAGAGTCTATCACAGTGGCGCTCAGCCATTCAAAGAATGATGTATTCTATTAATGAATACAAAGTTTCCTTTAAATGGCTGAGTCAGAGAGGCAGGCTGATGATGTCACAACCTCTGACTGAGCCAATCGCTTTCTCTGAGCGTCGATGTGATAGACTCTACTGTGTTCCAGATATGAGACAGGAACTTGGCGCGAACCTGGAACACTGTGTGGTTTGCTGTACGTAGCCGCAGCTTCATACAGTTTATACTGCACATCCAGCAGCCTCACATGTTAGTGAAAGACATAGTTCGTTTGTAAATATATTAAAAGATGGATTTCATCTTTAACTTCTGCAAAGCCCGGAGTTTATGGGAGGGGCTTCCAATGGCACTGCGATTGGCTGTAGAGCGCTGATAATGAGCTGTCACAGTTCTAAGAGTGCCAATGGATCGCGACCCAAAAAATACAGCAACCTGTATGTGTGGTGGCTGGGTGTTAAGGCCCATCTGCCCTTCCACTGCATATATGTGTATAGCTGCCTTATAGGCTTTAACCCCTTGGCCCCGGCTCCCACTGCCCCTTTAAGGTGTTTGGCTTTCTGGGAGGTGTAACCATGTGACTGCCATGATGCTGGGCTGTGGCCAGTAAGATGGCCACAGCCCAGCCTGAGGAAGAGACTTGAAAGTTTCGAACGCGTGCACCTCCCGCGCCCGGAAGTGACGTCGTCTGCAGTCCGCAGTGGATACCTGACTTCAGCCTGTGAGTTCCGAGAGCGTCTCGGTTCCTACCGCCGCTGCTGTACAGAGAGAGACATCCCCACGCTGCCTGCACCAGGACATCGAACGGTCCCCGGGACATATACGCGGATGATATTTATACTCCTGCCTGTACCTACTGATGTTAGTGAGTAGGCCTTTTACACGTTTTTAAACAATTTACTTCAATTAAACAAGCTTGCTACGCTTAGAAGGCGCTGCATTTTGTCTTTTTTTGACTGCCATGATTGGCTGTCGCAGCAGGCACATGATCGTAAAACTTAATCGTAACTAGTAGAGTACTGAAAAGCAAAATTTCTCTCAAATGACTAAACACTTGTCTTATGAAAATATTCATGAAGATCGCATTCAAACTATTATATTTTGTGTTACTGTCAAATTATGATTTTTCACAATTAAAGTTAATTGAAGGTATGTATAAATTAATTTATTCCACTCATGTATTTATGTACTGTATTTAAGTAAAATGCTTTGCTTTTATGTGTATTGTATAAAGCTATAAGGATCACAGCTTCTTTAGCTGCTTAGCTCAAAAAGAGAGGAAGTGACTTGACTGTAGAGATGATTCATGTGTTATATATGTGAAATTGGGATCTGCGAGTCATTTCCTACAGATCACATACCTGCAGGCACAATAGTATAATAATAATTATAGTATTTCATTTTAAAGGTACTGTTGAGTACCATAGCTGTTATATTAAAGTATGTTATTACATTAGGTCCTAATAGGGATAGAAGTGGGGATCTACCTGAACAACATGAAAAAAGTCAAAGATCCCTGGGCACAGTATTGCCTCCTCACACCTGATTTAAACCTCTAATTGCCATACTACCAAGTCTCAATCGCATGCATTGCACAGCAATCATGGGTTTAAATCAGGTGGTGAATAGGCAACATATCGCCACCTGTCAAACGCACTCGGATTGCTTTTCGTGCCCTCTGTACTTATGAATGAGAGCTTAGTTCCAGTCAGCAGCGGCACCCTTAGGGCTCCTTCAAACATATAATTGGGGGCGGTGGTAAAACCCTGTGGTTGAGTTGCCGTTTTAACACCGGCAATCTCTACCCCCTATAGCCGCTGAGGCAGCAGCCAAAGGTGTACACATGCCGCAGCAGGAGTTAAACTCCCTATTGCTTTTGGTGGATGCTATCGCCTGCCAAATGCGACCCATTCAAGTAAATGAGGCCACTCTGCAAGTGCCCCACAACTGCATGCTTCTGTGGGGTCCAAGGAGTTAACCTCCCTGGCGGTATGATTCTTTCAGAAAAAACATGCTGAAAGCGGTACCATTATTTGCAAGGAAATTTGGCGTTTTATATTGTAGGTCTGTAATTTTTAGAAATAACTCACTTAAATCTGACCAAACAAGATTCTAATAGGCATCCTGGGTATGACATTTTTTTAAAAACAAAATTATAAATTATAATATAATAAATAATTATAAATAATTATAACAAATAATAATATAATTATAATAAAAATTATTCAATAATGTAATCAAATTAAAATCACTGAAATTTGCTCAGTTGCAGAATTGTTGCTGTCATTATTTTTTTTTTTTTATGACGAATTTCCCCACAAATCGCTATCGCACAATTCTGCAAGTGATTATAATTTATTATCGCTGTTTTTTAGCTGATCTAAAACTATTTTTGACATAAAGGGACACTTTTGGTTGCTATGGACAATCTACAGTTTGCAGGGAGAAAGAAACGTTTTTATTATATAAAATGACATGCATGACAGAGGACAGACCACTAGGGACAGGGGGGGTGTGTTTTTTTTTACATCCAGTACTGTAATCTATAAGATTACAGTATACTGTATGTAATGTGTATGTTTACGTTTTTGAATTTGGCGCCGTTCTCCGTCCCCGTGCGTCGTAACGTCGCAGGGAACGGAGATCGGCGTCACACGGAGGCACTATGTGAATCGAGCGAGGTCCCGCTCGCTCACACAGCGCGGTGGCATCGCTGGATCCAGGGACAAGGTAAGTAAAAAGTGCCTGTGGATCTAGCGAGGCAAGCCCGAGACTGACTCGGGGTTACCGATCGTAGCATGAAAATCTAACCCCGAGTCAGTCTCGGGAACACCGCCAGGAAGGTTAAAGCAGGTGGTAAGCAAGAAACATATCACTGCCTGCTTCAACTCCTTGTTTTCTGTACTGCACAAGGTTGCAGGCTGCTTGCAGAGTGCCCTAAGTCACTTAAATTGGTCATGCTACACCCACCAACCACAACAGGGCACATACAGTGCCTTGAAAAAGTATTCATACCCCTTGAAATTTTCCTCATTTTGTCATCTTGGATGGAGAGCATCTGTGAACAGCAATTTTCAAGTCTTGCCACAGATTCTCAATTGGATTTAGGTCTGGACTTTGACTGGGCCATTCTATCACATGAATATGCTTTGATCTGACAAATGAGAAAGGAAACTGACCAACAGTATCTCAGTATATTTAATGAACTCGTTTGTAAATAGCATGAGGTTGCATTCACACTTGATTGTAGCAGAATTTTTTGGCCCGTTCTTATGCATGATTTTGGAACGTTTTTATGCGCGACTTGCACGTTTTTATACAGCGTTTTTGAGCTTTTGTGTTTTTTTATTAGCCAATAGAGAAAACTATTATCTGTTGAATCATTTGTTGCTAGGTATTTCAGCGTTTCCATTAGCGTTTCTTTTTTTTATTGTAATTATTTATTTATTATTTTTCTTAATTAGGGTAAGGGGTTATGATAAGAAGTTGGGGTTGGGGTTAGGGTTATTTTTTTTTTTAGGGTTACTTTTGTTAGGTACTATTACTACTACTACTACTAATAATAATAAATTATTAAATAAATGTAAAATAATTACACAAATAAATAAAATAATTATAAAGAAATAATAAATACACAAATAAATGAATACTAAGCAATCATAAAATAATTAAAATAAATAACCCCTAATCCTTAAAAAAAAAAAAGAATAATAATAATAAATAACTAAACACTTTAACACAAAATAAATAAATACATCAATATTATTATTATTATTATTATTATTATTATTATTATTATTCATTCATTTTTGTATGGGTTTGAGTGTTTATTTATTATTATTAATATTATTATTAATAATAATAATAATAATTTATTTACCATTAACAAGGTTAGGGGTTAATTATTATTTATTTATTTATGTATTATTGCAAATTATTAACCACTTGACCACCAGGCACGTAAACCCACTTACAGTTTTTCTCCATTGTTTTGGCTCATTTCTTGAAACAGAAATGACATTCTCAAAACAACATGGACAAATCTCCAAACCACTTCGCAATTGTTCACAACTGAATGGCATTTCTCATTCATTTCATCAAATTGCAAATGTCTCAGTACATGTTTCACTGTCTCAGTACATTTCTCAAATGATTTAGTACAAGTAGCCTACATTTAGCACAATTTCCAATTGAATAGATCTTGTTGATCTAAACTGATTGTCATTTCTTCAGTCAAATGGTCGTTCTCTCCAAAATGTGTCAGCGTCATTTCATTGTTTAAGTCATCACATGCACAATAGTCTGTTCAATTGTCAAAATTATTCAGGAACATAATACCATGAATACCATATATGAATCTCTTGGAACATTTGATAAAATGATTACAGCAATTGACAGTCGGGTGCAACTAGAACTTGACTAACGAAGGAGGAGTTGGAGTTGGTCTCAGATGACCAATCAAACAGTATGTTTAGTTACTGTACCTGACAGATGCTGTCCATGATTGTGAATGCTGCCAAACATGTATATATACAGCTTGACCATGCAGGACCAGTACAATTTCTGAACATGGAGTCACCTGGCCAAGTAAATGAACAATGGCAACTGTCTGCTCGAGGAAGAAGAAGAGGAGGAGGAGGAGGAGTAAGGTTGTGTGGTGGTGGAATAGGGGGGAAGAGGCCGAGGAGCACGAAGACACCATGCTGTCCCTGATGAAATTCGGGCCACAATTATAGACCATGTCATCAACCATGGCCTCACAATCAATGATAGAATTATATAATGTATAGGACAGGACACTGTGCATAGAGCAACAAATATGTTTATTCATTTACATATTCATTTAGTGTGTGTGTGTGTGTGTGTGTGATAGGCCTTCAGTATAACAGTATCTTACCTCAGTGGGATGTTACGTATGATACTAACAATGACAAGAAAAATATTGTAGATGTAGCGCCTGTGTACTTCCAAGTACCGGTGCTATTACTGTAAAAGTTAAGGGATAATCAGAGTGTAGTTGATTCTGATTCTGATTGCAATTTTACAAAGGGTCTCTGTTTCAGCTGGGCTGTGCTGCGGGTCCATTCTGTGGTTGCTGGGGTGTCATACCACCCCGGGGCGACAGTGGAGTCCAGGCTGGGGTGCCTCTTGCCAGCAGCCAATCGGGAGGGAGTTTCTCTCGCGGGGCATGCTGGGGGAGGGTACTTCTGGAGCAGACGCCATTGAGGCGGGGTTCTTTTCTTGAGGTGGCACCCACCTTTAGGGTGACCACACATCACGGCCCCCCGGCGAGATTGCCTACCAGACAGGGGTGCGCGTGCCACACGGTGTTCCTGGTTCCGGGACCATGTTGGCCCGGAACATTTAAAGCTGTGGCGGGGCCCCAGTATTCGACTGGGTGCCCAATTCTGAGAAGAACATGTACCCCAGGTTTGGAACCACTGGAATACTGGCCAGTAGTATATTGAACTTGTGAAACATAGAACATTCCTATGTAGCTGTCTGTAACTCTAGTGTATGACTCTTCTGTATGACTGATTTGATGTTTACTTTTTTTACTCTATTGTAGAGAATAATGGCACTGGAAGGAAACGAGACCTCTCACATACCCGTGTATGTGGATGAGGCTGGCTTCAACCTGGCCAAGGGCCAAAGACGTGGCCATAATTTTATTGGCCACCGGGCCACTGGGGATGTCCCAGGCCAGCGAGGGGGCAATATAACTATGTGTGCTGCCATTTCTGAGAATGGTGTGGCCACTCACATCCCCAGTCTTGGCCCATACAATACACAGAAGCTCCTCATCTTCTTGGACCGCCTTCATTTGGATTTGATCCCTGAAAATGAGAGAGGTCTCATAGGGCCTCACCTACTACAAAATATAATTGTATGGGGCAATGTGAATTTTCACCATGGCCCGCTTATCAGGGCCTGGTTCACTGCTCATCCAAGGATGGATATGGTGTTCCTACCACCTTACTCTCCTTTCCTCAATACTATTGAGGAGTTTTTCTCCGCTTGGAGGTGGAGAGTGTATGAGCATCGGGCTCAAGATCAGAGGTCCCTGATCCATACAATGGACGCTGCCTGTGAGGATATTACAGGAGATCAGTGTAGGGGATGGTTGCAACATGCACTCTGTTTCTTCCCTCGTTGCATCGCAAGGGAGAATATATGCTGTGATGTTGACGAAAATCTGTGGCCAGACAGACAGCAGCGTGTGGATGGGCAGGAGGGTGAGGACGGTGGACAGGAGAGGGAGGGTGAGGACAGTGGACAGGAGAGGGAGGGTGAGGACGGTGCCCAGGAGAGGGAGGGTGAGGACGGTGCCCAGGAGAGGGAGGGTGAGGACGGTGCCCAGGAGAGGGAGGGTGAGGACAGCGACCAGTGAAGAGATGTTACAGTAGTTGTAAAACTCCAGCTTTATTTACAGCATTGTAGGCTAAATATAATTTTCCTTGTTTTATGTTTGTGTATTTATATTTCCATATATTATGCTGTATACATTTTCTTTTTACTCTGATGTATGGAAGTTACTTTGTGTGTGAATGATAATGGTTACAATACTGTAAAGTAATTTTTCCTTGGCAGTATGAGTGCAATGTGTGATGTCAAACCTTGGAGGCGACTCTTACCCTAAAATCTTTTCTTTTTTTTTTCAGTTTTATACACAATTGTATTCAGTTAGCTAGACAAAAACTGTACAGTAACCATTGTCAATGAAGGACTGGGCTAAGACTGAAAGGTGGACATGAGGGATATTTCAATGGTCCTCTGCCATAGAGACAAAACATCTAAACATTTTGACTTGCAGTGCTTACACAATGCCAAAGGGATGAAGCATTTTGGGGGCACTGACTATTTGAATGAGAAAGAAATTTAGTTTTGACACATGAGTGAACTGTTTTGGGAAAGATATGAACTTTTGAAGGTGAACCATGGTGTTGTGCCGAACCATCCAGGTTATTTTGGCAAAAGTACCAAGAGAGCTGAGAACGTCCGGTCTGTATCAAGAAATGAGCCAAAGCAATTGAGAAAAATATTTGCCATTTTGAGGGCACTGACTCTTTATATGGGAAATTAATACGGTTTTGAAGCAAGAGTGAACAGTTTTGGGAGAGATATGAGCTTTTGCACGTGAGTTATAGTGTTGTGCTAAACTGTAAGACTGTTTTGCCAAATGATCTTAGAGTTTTGAGAATGTCATTTCTGTTTCAAGAAATGAGCCAAACCAATAGAGAAAAACTGTAATAACCAGACCAATTTTCAGCTTTCGGTGCTCTCACAATTTGAATGACAATTACTCAGTCATACAACATTGTACCCAAATGAATTTTCGTCCTTTTTTTCACACAAATGGAGCTTTCTTTTGGTGGTATTTAATCACCGTTGGGTTTTTTATTTTTGCGCTATAAGAGAAAAAAGATTGAAAATTCTGTAAAAAAAAATAATTTTTCTTTGTTTCTGTTATAAAATTTAGCAAATGTAGTATTTTTTTTTCATTCTTTTGCATAATGTGAAATATGAAGTTACGCCGAGTAAAAAGATACCCAACATGTCACCCTTCAAAATTGCACACGCTCGTGGAATGGCGCCGAAATTCCCTACTTAAAAATCCCCATAGGCGACGTTGCAGGGTATTGTGGGGTATTGCAGAGTATTGTGGGGTATTGCAGAGTAGTGTGGGGTATTGCAGAGTAGTGTGGGGTATTGCAGAGTATTGTGGGGTATGGCAGAGTATTGCAGAGTATTGCACAGGGTATTGTGTATTGCACAGTATGGGCAGGGATAGCTGAGGGATAGCTGTGAACCATCTCCATAGAGAATAATTCATTCATTCCAGTGTTTTGGAGCTTCGAGCTTCAAGCTACAAAGGTGGGAATTGGGCGTATAGGTGCCTAGTCATGCCAAGATTTCATCAGAGACTGAATAAATATTAGCTGTGTTCACAGAGTCTCCCCGCAGGGATGTAGTCCCAAGGGAGGGGACGAGCACGCTGACTAATGCCCTGTACACACGATCGGTTCATCCGATGAAAACGGTCTGATGGATTTTTTCATCAGATATCCGATTAAGCTGACTTTCATCAGTCTTGCCTACACACTATCAGTTAAAAAAACGATCGTGTCAGAACGCGGTGACGTAAAACACAACGACGTGCTGAGAAAAATGAAGTTCAATGCTTCCGAGCATGCGTCGACTTGATTCTGAGCATGCGTGGATTTTTAACCGATGGACGTGCCCACAGACGATCGTTTTTTTCTATCGTTTTTTTAACTATCAGATAATTTTAAAACAAGTTCCTAGTTTTTTCACCGATGGATAAAAAAACGATGGGGCCCACACACGATCGTTTCGTCTGATGAACACAGTTCGTTTTCATCAGACGAACCGATCGTGTGTACGTGGCATTACCCACAGCCAGAACAACTCGGATGATGGGGGCAAGCTTACTGAGGAGAAACAGGAAGTGAGAAATTCAGACAAAGAAAAAAAACATTTAGAAGGGAAATCGAATGAAAATGTAAGTGAACCAACAATGCACTAGCTTAAAGGAACCTATTTAGAAAATAAAAAACAATCCTTTACAACCCCTTTAAGAAATAGGCTTTATTGAAACCACAGAAATAGCTAGATTGCTAGATACACAGATAATACACTGATGTAGTCATAAAGCTTCAGCTATTTTTGGATAAGTATTCAGCAGTCACAGAGCTGCTTCTTTTTGTTGACCTGGCACAACTTTAATGTCGAATTACAACATCTGCTTTGTGTGAAGACTCTTTTTTTTTTGTTTCCTCGTGTTGTAAGTGCTCAAGTTGAACAATGGAAATTCATTCTAATAACTTTATCACTAAGCTCAATATCTATGTTAACATGAGTCCCACCTACCGAAAACCTTTAGGCCAGGTTCACACCTAAGCGAATTGAGTGCGGCTTAAACCGCATCTAATTCGCAGGACATTTCAAAATACATTGTTTTCAATGAGGCTGGTTCACATATGTGCGATGCATCCGCACTGCGCATTGCCTCCAAAACGTGTGCGGTTTTTATGTCTTGCGGTGCGGCTCAGGTGCGAATTCAGTCCCATTATCTTCTATGGGTACGCATCTAATTCGCAGATGTGTTCTGTTCTCTTCAGGAATTTCTCTCATTCAGCTCAATACACTTCTCCCCCACTCTCCTCTCACCTGGAACTTCTCCCAGGTCTCCAAATTCGCATCTAAAATGTTGCTAATCTGCAGAACACTTCTCTTATCTCTCTGCAGAGATAAGAGAGCTGAAATTCGCACCGCACTAGTGTGATTCTGGCCTTAAAGTGGTTGTAAACCCTGTTACACCACTTTTACCTACAGGTAAGCCTATAACAAGTCGCAGCCCTGAAGTCCTGGGAGGAAAGACTGACTAGGATGGGACAAAAGTTTGGACTTTGGAGCCTCAGAGAACTCACCATCGAAGGAAAAATACTGGTACTCCGCAGCGAGATTCTCCCTGTGTTGCAGTACCTCGCCCAGGCTTGGCCCACCCCCCAGGTCAACACCTGCAAGGCCATCACCAAATTACTTCTGGAGTGTTAAGTGGGGTACACACTATATGAAAATCAGGCGAACGATCCTCCGATTTTCCTCATTGTTTCCCAGCAAGTCGGAACCGAAGGAAACAATTTATGAAAATCCTCACACAACAAAAGCTTTTCTTTTGTCGTTTATTGTTTCTGATCATGAGCAGTGTTTCAATTCTGATTTATCTCATACAGGGGTCAAGTCCTGGGGAAAAAAGTGTGGGAACTCCCACCCAAGATCCACTCCCCCACCAAAAAAAATTTACTAAACTGCATGTTTTTTTTTCGATCCACTGTACCTTCGATAGAGGAAGTGACGGAATACCCGCACACTACCCGATGAATCCATATACAGGAAGCGGCCAGTAACATAAAGGATTACTAAGGTTCGCCTGGCCCTGACAGTGACTCGAGCTGGGCCGCTTAGTGAAGGATTGGCTCGGGCACTTCGGCTGCTCTAGTCCTGCAAATGGAACTGAGTTCCTGCTGTGAAAAAAGTGCAGGAACTCTGTTCCCACGCGTTCCCGCAGGACTTGAGCCCTGATCTCATACGAAAACAGTACAGATTAAATGAAAAACGCTTGTTCTGTTTACGTACAAGAACCATTTTGGAGGTCAGAATCAGCTGTCAAAAATTGTGTACACACTATCAGAAAATCATACAATCGTTCCTCGGATGGAAATGTTCATCCGATTTTCTTATAGGTTGTACTAGCCTTTATCCTTTTTTTATTATTGAATGATCCACAGTCTTGTTTTTAGAGCGGGTTTTCTACGGCTGCATTCACACTTGAGCTGAGCGTTTTCAGGCATTTTTTTCAAGCTTTTTTATTTTTTAGGGTGTTTTTTTGTGTTTTTATAGCAGATTCGCAATTACTATAAACATTTTTTCAGGTGTTCTTTATTTAGGCATTTTTGCTGTGGCCAATAGAGACCTATGTAAGGTGTGGAGTGATACTAGAAAAGGGAAGGGGAGCTGCTGTTTGAGCGGAAAACGCTTGAAAAAACACTCATTTCTGTTCAGGCGTTCTCAATTGAAGTTCAGGGAGACAAAAAACCCTCAGATCTGCCTGAAAAGTAGCTCATGTACTTTTTTGAGCGACAAATGTTTTACTACAGGCGACAAAACGCTCAAATGTGAACAGGGGCCACTGCAATTAATGGGATATTGCTTGTTAAGCGTTATTAAGTGATTAGCTTTGAGCTGAAAAATGCTCACGTGTGAACAGGGACTACGGCCCAGATTCACAAAGCACTTACACCGACGTATAACAAGATACGCCGACGTAAGTGCAAATGTGCGCCGTCGTATCTGTGTGCCGGACCCACAAACTAAGATGCACCTAAAAACAGGCTTCATCCCGCCGACGTAACTTGCCTACGCCGGCGTATGGTGGGCGCACATTTAGGCTGGACGCATGGTGGCGCTCCCATTGATTAGCCATTCAAATATTCAAATTTGTGAAATACGGCGATTCACGAACATACGTGCGCCCGATGCAGTGCGCGTAAGTTGTACGTCCGGCATAAAGTTATTCCCCATAAAGGAGGTGTAACCCAGCAGCAGACATACAAAGGTCTGCACCAGGGAACACAGGCCGGCGTATTTTACGTTGGACATGTCTGGCTGGGCGTAGGTTACGTTCACGCCGTACGCAGTGATCCGGTGTAGTTTAGGCAGTTGTTCCGACGTGGTTGTAAGCATGCGCAGGGGGATGCATCCACGTCTCGGTGCATGCGCAGTTTGTGATACGTATCTGTCTGGTGCTCGGCCCATCATTTGCATGGGGTCACACCTCATTTGCATTACTCACGCCCACTTCCACCTACGCCGGCGTACACCTTCGAAAACCCAGCGCAGCGTTGAGAGCACTGGCTTGGTGAATTCCATGCTTGCCTCTCTGCGCTGCGTTGGCGTAGCGTACATTGTTTGTGCTACGGCAGCGTAATGTGCGCCCGCTCTCTGTGAATCTGGACCTACATGTTTAAATTGGAGCACAGTTTTTTTTTAAATGCAATGCTTTTTTTTATTGTTTCCATTCAAATACAAAAAGTTACGTATCCATATTTTACAGTGCATACATTTTATGAGCACACAAGATCCCTCCCCTGCCTCCCTCCTATTTTACTACTAAAGTGCATACACGTTTTATCCATAATTCTTTCTTAATTTGTTCTCTACCAATTTACCTTGATTAAAGTGAGCGGCCTATTTTGCGTAACCAGTGCTCCCATATTACTCAAAATTTCTTGAGGTTTCCACGTCTAATCCATGTTCCTCTCTCCTTCCCTATTGTGTTATTCATCACATTAACCCATTCCATTACTGTGGGTGGATTTTGTGCTTGCCATTTTAGTGCTATCAGGTTCATCGCCTGGAACAGGCATCTTATAACTGCTACTAATGTATCCCTCTGCCCCATACTCTCCTCAATGCATCCTAATAGGCAAACCCTGGCCTCGAGTTCCAGAGAAGTCCCAAAGATTGCATTTATATTGTCTACAATCTTAACCCAATATCTGTGCAATTTTGTGCATTTCCACATCATATGTATAAGGTTGGCTGTATTTTGACATCTGGGACATTTATCGTCTGACTTCCTTCCAAAGCTATATCATTTCTTGGGGGTATAGTAAACCCTATGGACCAAAAATAAATGGAATACCCTTTGTGATGGTGCTAATGAGACCACTGTCCCCAATTCCAATATCCTATCCCATTGATCGTTCGTTATGAGGCCAACATCCTCCTCCCATCTCTGTTTATTTCTACTCAGCTTCCCTTTTCCTATAAACCGGTCACTGATCCGTTCATATAGTTCTGATATGAGACCTTTCAAGACCCCCAACTTAATTAATCTTTGGAGATGTGTGAGCTTTTGCCATCTTACCGGCTGTAACTTAAATTGGGCTTGTAATGCATGTCTAACCTGCAAGTAGGTAAAAAACATGAAGTTTGGAATACGATATTCGCTACTTAACTCTGAAAAGGATTTTAATGTACATCCTGTGTACAGTTGTGCCAGTCTGGTTATCCCACGTTTATCCCATTCTTTTAATTTCCCCATGGCCAAAATTTCTTTTAAGTTCTTATTTTCCCACAATGGGGAATATTCTGTTGGTCCTTTATAGCCCAAAGCCAATTTTCCTGCTTGCCATATTCTTACAATCATCTTTACTGTTGGACTTTTTACCGAAAAAGAGTTGGCCTCTAGGGTCTCTATTACAGATCTATGTGGGGACCCTATTAACATAATTTTCCCACTTGCACTTCCTCCTCCCTCTATACTACACCCCCCAAATGCTGTAATTGTGCCGCCAAAAAATAACTATAAGGGTGTGGGACCGCTAGCCCTCCTCTATTTGTTGGTAATTGCAGCATTTGGAGACTAATCCTTGCCTTTCCCTTTTTCCAGATTAGAGTCCTAAAAAGGGTCTCTATCTTTTTAAACCATAGGTTACTGATCCATACTGGGGAATTGTGAAGTACATAGAGCAATTGTGGCATCCAGATCATTTTAATAAGATTGCTGCGGCCGGCCACCGAAAGTGGAAGATGTCCCCAAATATCCGCTTTACGTTTAAATTTACCCAGAAGTGGCACTAAATTATTATTTATAAATTGTTCTGGGTCTCGTGTTACCACGATTCCCAAATACTCCATCTTCTCCCCTACTTTTAATTGAGGGATTCCTACCCCATCCATGTTGCTTACCGGGTCCACTGGCAAAAGTGTAGATTTTTCCCAGTTTATTACCAGGCCCGAGAATCGTCCAAACGCTTCTACTGTTTGCACTGCAGTTTTGAGGGAAGTTGTAGAATTTCCCAAAAAAAGGAGGATATCGTCCGCATACAGCGCAACTTTTTCCTCTTCTGCTCCTCTCTGGAACCCCTGTATATCCTGTCTGGATCTAATTACAGTTGCCAATGGCTCAATTGCCAGGGAAAATAGGAGGGGGGACAGGGGACAACCCTGTCTCGTTCCCCTTTCTAGTTCAAACGACTGTGAGTATTCATTATTTATTTTTGCACTTGGGGAATTATACAATAACTTTATCCTTTTAATAAAGGATGGACCGAACCCAAACTTCTCCAGAGCGTACCAGAGATAGTCCCACTCCAGGCTATCAAAGGCCTTGGTGGCATCCAATGATAGGATAGATCTATCTCCCGTATTCTCTGTTGGAGTCTGTAAATTTAAATACAACCTTCTTATATTCATACTCGTGGACCGATTTGGGATAAATCTAGATTGATCTGGATGTATAAGTTTCTGAATATATTTATTTATTCTCGTTGTCAACACCTTGGCCAAAATGTTAACATCTGAGCATAGCAGAGATATCGGTCTATAGGATGATGTGTCTAGTTGATCCTTTCCTTCTTTCTGGAGCACTATGATAGTTGCTTCTAACATTGAGGGGGGTAGCCTTCCTCCTTCTATCGCCCAGTTCAGCACTTTTAGTAATTCCGGGAGCAGCACCTCGCCATATTGCTTGTAAATCTCTGCTGGCAGGCTGTCTGGCCCTGGGGACTTTTGATTGGAAAGTCCTTTAACTGCCTGTTGTAATTCCAATAATGTAATTGGGGATTCTATAGCGTTTCTATCCTCCTTCGAAAGAACTGGGGTTCCTATTTCTCTAAAAAATTCCTCCATTTGCACCTTTACATCCCCCCTTTTTGATTTATATAAATCTTTGTAATATACTGCAAATGTATCCACTATTATAGATGTTTCAGATGATATCCCACCTCCTGACGTCCTGACTGCGGGAATATTAGAAGGCACCGCATTCGTTTTTGCTAGGAGGGCCAGTGTTAGGGTTGCCACCTTTCCTTCAAGCCAAACCCGAACACTTTAGCGGCACAGGGCACGTTTGCGGCAAACAGTGGGTGTGGCCAAACTGCTCTTGCTGACATCATGGCTCCCCCTCAGTGATGCCAAACCTGCCCCCAGACAGCGGCCCGCATCTCCCGAATGGCAACAGATTTTTGTGTGACTACCTCAGTTACTTGGGGAGCCACAGCCCAGTCTAAATAATGTGTCCAGGTTTCAGGCAGACTGAAACCCGGACACAAGATCCCAAACCCGAACTGTCCGGGTGAATCCTGGACAGGTGGCAACCCTAGCCAGTGTATGGAGCACAGTCAGCAGCTACAAACACTGTAGCTGCTGACTTTTAATAAGGACACTTACCTGTCCAGGGTGCCCACAATGTGGGCAGCCGAAGCCAAGCAATTGCTCGGGTCTCGGCTGCCCCGCCGCCATCCTCGGTGAGGGAATCAGGAAGTGAAGCGTTGTGGCTTCACTTCCCGGTTCCCTACTGCGCATGCGCGAGTCACGCGGCGCTATGTGAATGGTCGGATGTCTCCTGGGACACACACAAGGTCCCAGAAGACACCGCTCCCCATTTCCCAGGAGGCAGCGCGAGGCGGAGAAGAAAGAAGACCACCGCAGATGAGAAAGTGGCAGATTAGGACAATGTGTCTAGTAACAGCCATTTCTGGTAAGTATAAAACATTTTCTTTTTTTTTTTCAATTTTTTTTTAGCCTTTTTGGCAATTTTTTTAGGGTGGACCTGAAATTTTAGCTCTATTCACAAAACCACATGTGACAATTTAAGTAAGTGCTCATTTTGGAAGCTACTAATTTGAAGTCCACTCCACTAAATTATTACTTTTTTCTTTTTTTTTTGCATGGAGTTGAATCACATGCTGGTTTCCTTTATGGGTCAAGCACGCTAGAGAGAAAATATCTATACCAGACTTCCTAGTAACAGCCAAACGCCAAGACCATTACAAAGTCAAATCGTGGTGTCACCTTTCCCTTATGGAAAATGTATAATGTAACAAAAACAATAAATAAGGGATTGAGCTCCAGTAGTGTGACGTCTTTGTTATGTTTTTTTTTCTAAGAATCAGACGCATTGATGAGACGGGTCGGATTAGGACTTACGACGGCGTACATGGCGCTGCGCAGTCGTAAGTCCTTTCAGAATCTGGGCCTGTGTCTTTTTTTCAATCTTGGTTTTGCTCATCCTGTACAAAGAATAGAATATTATAATGGAGTCCTCACTGGCAAAACAGGCACTTTGCTTGGTGTGTTTATCATGTCTAGACTTTGACCGTACATTTGTTAGATTCTCTTTCATTCCAGGGGCTGTTGCCCTGACATTAGAGGGAAGTGGCAACTGTGGAATACTTTGCTCGTATTGTTTGCCTAGATCTCTAGACTGTACTGATTTTATGAGAACTGTGAATACTATTAACTTCCACACATCCTGTGCTTATCTATGAACATTGGGGAGAAAAGAACTACATACCAACAGGGCCGTTTGAAGGAATTTGGCGGCCCCAAGCAAAATGGACATGAAGGCCCCCCCCCCCCCCCCCCCCCCACACGCACACAAAGCCTCCCCATGTTCTTTTTGCTCCCCCCTCCCTCCCTATGTTCTTTTTACGCCCCCTACCGGTTCCATACCGTGTGGCAGGAGATTCAGTTTCCTGTTCCCGGCCGGACTGAAAGGAAGTGAGCACTCAGTGTGCACTTCCTGTCAGTCCGGCCAGGAACAGGAGACTGAATTCCAGCCAGAGTCCAGACTGACAGGAGGAAGGAAGAGGAGTTTGGCCACGCTACAGAGAAGGGGAAGTGACAACTCAAGGCAGCAGTGTTGCAGGCTCTCTATAGAGCGCTCAGGCGTCTGCAGCATATTGGGAGTGCGGCAGGGGCCCTTTTTGGGGCCCCAGGCCAGCTCGGGCCCCAAGCAATTGCTTGGTTTGCCTGCCTTGTAGCAACAGGCCTGCATACCAATGTAGTATGTGTATTACTTTGCAAGTACATCAGATGATAGCTTTTTCCTAGTGTTGGATTTGACAAAAGTGACTACCCTGTAGAAACCGGCCAGCATTCGATTTTTAAAAAATCACTTTAATCAGTGTGCTGACACTCCGTCATTGTCTAGACCAGGGGTCAGCAACATGTAAATCATGACCTACCAGTAGATCGCAAACAGGTGACTGGTAGATCGCGATCTGGGCTTGTTGACCCGCCATTCCAGACCGTCAAACAGGACTTATACAAAAATTGTAGATACAACAACCTTCTACTACAAATTCAAGAGTTTATGGATTTGGGGAAACCACATGCAAATCACATATTACAAAAGTCCCCTTTAGACCCCTTTCCCACTGGGGCATTTTTCAGGCGCTTTTGGGCTAAAAATAGCGACTGTAAAGTGCCAGAAAAATGGCTCCCCTGCAGTGTCAGTATGAAAGCCAGAGGACATTAAAAAATGTTAAAAAATGTCCTGCAAGCAGCATCTTTGGAGTGATGAAGAAGCGGTGTGTCTAAACCCACGCTAACATGATGACTACCTGGTAAATAGAAAGGGGATGATTCACAGAGAGTTAGGCCGGCGTATCAGTAGATACGCCGACCTAACTCGGAATCTACGCCAACGCAAATTTAAGCGTATTCTGGAAACCAGATACGCTTAAATTAGGCTCAGATACGAGCGGCGTAAGTGTCTTACACCGTCGTATGCTAAAGTGTAATTTTTAGGCTGACCGCTAGGTGGCGCTTCCATTGCGGTCGGCCTAGAATATGTAAATGAGTAGATACGCCGATTCACGAACGTACGCTTGCCCGACGCAGTAAAGATACGCCATTTACGTAACGCACTTTCAGGCCTAAAGTTATTCCATCAAATAGCTGAAATAGTAATGTTAAGTATGGCCGTCGTTCCCGCATCGAAATTTGAAAATTTTACGTAGTTTGCGTAAGTCGTCCGTGAATAGGGATTTACGTCATTTACGTCCACGTCGAAAACCAATAGGACCGTGCGGCGTACTTTGCGGCAATGCACACTGGGATATGTACACGGACGGCGCATGCGCCGTTCGTAAAATACGTCAATCACATCAGGTCACCCCCCATTAACATAATACACGCCCCCTCAGCCGAATTTGAATTAGGCGCCATTACGCCCGCCCGATTTACTCCACACCGCCGTAACTTAGCAGGCAAGTACTTTGTGAATCATGTACTTGCCTCGCTAACTTACGGCGGCGTAGTGTAAACACGATAGACTACGCCGCCGCAAAGTGAAGGCGCTCTACTTGAATCTAGCTAAAAGACTCATGTCATATGCCAGTTTTTAAATGATACATTGTAAGTGCATGTCTTATGAAAGGGGGGGAACCATAAATACATTTTAAACAATATTACGCTATAGAGTTCTTTTTCTATCCTACATGTAATTGAGCTCATTAGCGGATTATCGTACATCTGTATGCAGCGGAGTGTGTAAACCAGCTTTCCAGGGAGAAGAATCCATCAGGAGTTCTGTGCTTGTTATCAGCACAGTCTGGTAAGAGTCTAATTCTTAGGGGCGCGTTATCTTTACCCCCAAACCTACCATTAGAGGTGAAGGTTTAAGAAAGTTTTTTTTGGAATATGATTGAACACTGCGCCGGGACCGTATGGGACTACGACACGGATGTGATCACATGACGGCATGATAAGACTGACATTGCATTTCATTATAAAACACATGCTTAATAGTTAGCATGGGTTTAGACACATAGCGCTGCCTGGATAATTTTCACGTTGTCTGTTTTTAAAATGCAGAGGGACTACTTGTAAAGTTGAAGCAGTAGTAAGAAAGCAAGAGACACATAAGCCGATGCCTCCTCTGTAGTGCTGGCTCCTGGACCATGCAGAGTGATGCCAACTGTACTCCATCTCTTATCCCGTCTAGCATAGGGTGACCAGACATCCCCGGTTTCAGGGGACAGTCCCCGGATTGAGGACACTGTCCCCGGACCAAGTCTGTCCCCGGTTTTGTCCCCGGAATTCAAAGACAATCAGTGCAGAATAAAAAATAATAATTTTGAATTACACACCTCCACTCCACCGCTCCTACTAGCTTAGGGGGTGTATTTTTTCCATTATCTGTGCCCCTTTCTGATGATCATGTGCTGGTCGGAGTGGAGGGATTTCTTCAGTTTTGGGCGCATGCCCATTCAGCTCCACTCACATGTTCTTCTGCCTTGGCTCAAGTCCCGGTCAGCCGCCTGGCTGTTTATCTCCCTGCCTTCCCTGGTGGAGTGATCTTCCTCCGCTCCCCACCCAGTAGTAGCCGGGGCCCGGAGAGTGAGACTCGACAGGCTGTGAGGCGTGCAGCGACGGGCAGAGAGTTGCTGATTGCCGCCAATACTAGTAAAAAAAAATATGTCCCCGGATTTCATTTAAAAAATCTGGTCACCTTAGTCTAGCAGCCTTTTGATTGGTGCCAGCCACAGGAAAAAAGAGATCTTCAGGTCAGTGTAAATCAATACACTGGGAATAATAGTATAGGGTTGCTTTTACATTGATGTGCTACAGTTTACCCACACCGCAGGTGCAGTGCAGTGTACCTGCAGCTTTTCCTGCGGGTTTGCTGCACTTAGCCATAGACTTCTATTATACAGACACCCCAAGTCTCCCGCGAGCAGGGGCGGACTGACCATTGAGTCACTGCCCAAGGGCCCCATGCCACTAGGGGGCCCCATCAGGGATGCCATGCTCAGTAAAACCAGGGACAGTATGTAAAAATCTATGTTTTTTTTACATCTGTCCCTGATATGTCCGAAACTGACATGCTTTTGATGTGAAAATCCCGCGATTTTAGCTGCCCCGCCTCTGCACTGCCTCCTGGCGTGGTGACCATCTGTAAGCCCAGGGGCCCCATAATCTTCTATTGCCCGGGGGGCCCCATGAGTTGTCAGTCCGCCCCTGCCCGCGAAACACAGGAGTCTCCAGTATTTGGCTGCGGGTTTTACGAACACCCACGAGTGCCAGGCGATCTCCTGGCTGGGCCTGCCACTCAGCCACAGACAGAGCAGCCTGAGGGCCGAATGGAGTACGGCCACGGCGGCCGCTCAGGCTGCTCTGTCTTCTGTCTGTGGCTGAGTGACAGGTGGATGTAATGACGTTCCCGTCTCTGCGAGATGTAGGACTGTAACAAAATCCTGCCTCCTAGATAGATGGAACACTGATCCAATGAAACATTGAATCAGTGTGACGTGTATCATAGGAGGCGGGAATTTGTTACAGTTGCCGCCAGAATATTCAAATCTGTTTCAGAGCTCTGAGTGATCCGGATGTATTCCATGGGCACTGTAAGGCTGTATTTCATGGGCACTGGTAAGGCTGTATTCCATGGTCACTGGTATAGCTGCATTTAATTGGCACTGATCAGGCTACATTTAATTGGCAGTGGTATAGCTGCAATTAATTGGCACCGGTATAACTGCATTTAATTGGCACTGATCAGGCTGCACTTAATTGGCACTGGTATAGCTGTATTTAATTGGCACTGGTAAGGCTGCATTTAATTGGCACTGGTAAGGGTGCATTTCATTGGCACGGGTAAGGCTGCATTTAATTGGAGGGGGCGTCGGCAACAGCGCAAAGTGTCACCTGCCTGAAAGGAGTTTGCCACCTCCCTGAAATTAGTTTTTGCAGGTTGGGATGTATGATTATATCCTGTGAGTTTTGGTGCACTTTCTGAATGAAGGCACATTGGTGTGCTTTAAGAAAGTGCACCACACTTGTAGGATATATTAGAAGTCTATGACAAAGCGCTGCTAACCCAGGAAAGTTGCAGATGGACTGCACTGCACCCTTTGTGCAGGTAAACCGCAACACATCATTGTGAAAGCAGCCTTATAGAACACTAAGGGTTCATTTACATTTGCAGTTTGGGGGGGGGGGGTGGTAAAATACCATAGTTGTGTTTTTAGCACCCTGCCCCAACCACATCCATTGTAGCTGCAGTGGCCAGGGGTGTACACATGCTGCAGCAGGTGTTATACCCCCCCTCATGGTTGTTGTAGCACCTGCCAAGCATGACCCATTCAAGTGAATGAGGCCATTCTGCAAGTGCCCTGCAACCTTGCTTACTACAGCAAATAAGGGGTTAAAGCAGGCAGTGACCTGCTTTAACCCCTCAGACCCTGCAGAATCATGCAGTTGCGGGGAACTTGCAGAAGGCCCCAATTTACTTGAATGGGTCATTTTTTATTTTTTTTTAAAAGCCTATGGCGTGTGAACACACCCAAAAAACTCCACCCGATGCAGAAAAAATGTGCACACACATAAAGAGTGTTCACAAAAACGTGCAGACGGGTGCAACGTCAAGTGGACCTCCTGTGAAGAGGGACCCAAACCCTGATCCCCCGGGGCATTAGGCTCCAGACGGGGACTGAGGTACTGTGGTCCGAGCAACCGAAGCCGACACGGACCCAACTTCTTCGGAGGGACTGCCAAAACAGAACCCTCCCATTACTAGGTGGGGCTCCCCTGAAGGGAGACCCCATGAGAGCAAGTGAACTAAGCCAGAAGGCCATGTCCACCTACTCCCAAGATGTTCAGGGCTGGCCCGAGGACCGGCACCCTAATAATCTCACAGTGAACAAAACGTGCACAAACAAAAATAAGACAAAAACGTGACAAACATAGGCTTAAATTAAATAAAGTGGGGGAAAGGGATAGTGAAAGAAGTGGTCATTGCGTTCAACAATGACCAGGCCCTCCGGCCAGGAATAAAAAAATACTCCGTTCCAACCAAAAAGGCCCGGCCACGATCAGCACGGCCAGAGTGCAATGGCCGAGCCTCGCCCTGGGAGAACCACCTTCATGATCATGGTGTCTCCCCTGCCAGGTAAGTAATTTACTTGAATAGGTCATTTTTTATTTATTTTTTGAAAAGCCTATGGCGTGTGAGCAAGTGAACTAAGCCAGAAGGCCATGTCCACCCACTCCCAAGACGTTCAGGGCTGGCCCGAGGACCGGCACCCTAATAATCTCACAGTGAACAAAACGTGCACAAACAAAAATAAGACAAAAACGTGACAAACATAGGCTTAAATAAAAGAAAGTGGGGGAAAGGGATAGTGAAGAGGAGAGTGAAAGAAGTGGTCATTGTGATCAACAATGACCAGGCCCTCCGGCAAGGAATTAAAAATTCCTCCGGTCCTAGCCAAAAGGCCCGGCCCAGGAGGCAGGTGCTAAAAAAAGCGTGTATCTGGTGCAGTGACTGTGGTATCTTAAATCAATGTGTCCCTCACTCACAGTGATCTTCAGATACCCCTGGACTGCCACTCCAGGGGCACATGCACCATAGGCTTTTCGTTCCATATCCGACCCCCCGACCGGCCAGTGCAGCCCTCCACCCCTGCCAGCAACCCGGCGGATTTGCATGGTCCTACCCCGTCCACCACAGGGCATTACCAGCTCCTTCTACGGGATCGCTGACAGAGATAGCACTTACACCGGCCAGCCAGAAGGCCGGACTAGAACTCGGCAAAAAGACCAAGACCAAGCGCAGCACCCATCCTCACCAGGAGCACCCTTCCAGATGGCTCAGACTCAACCATGGGCCGGCCCCCAGTAACTGTCGGGCAGCACAGCGTAGTCCCTGCTGAAACCATCCTTCCAGGTGCTATGACGTCATTGGATCGCATCCACCCTCCCCATGTAGGAGGTGCTTCAGCGCTCCGCTGACAACTGATAAGAACAGATACCACACCTAGTCCCAGCCAAAAGGCAGAGAAGCGACAGGGAAGACACCACGATCAGCACAGCCAGAGTGCAATGGCCGAGCCTCGCCCTGGGAGAACCACCTTCATGATCATGGTGTTTCCCCTGCCAGGTAAGTATACTTGAATGGGTCATGATTGGCAAACAGTAGCACCCACCAAAAGCAACCTTCAATTCCTGCTGGAACATGTGTGTACACCTTTTGGCTGTTGCCTCAGCAGCTAAGGAGGAGCACCAGAGTGGACATAAGGACATGTTTTGCCAGCACCAGTTGCTTTGGATTTTTTTGAACTGTGAATGAACTGCATATATTATGCATGTCATTTTGTGAATTAAGCAAAACAGCACTGTGCACATAGCACTTTTGTAGTGCATGGGAACACGTTTGTGAATATTTTGAGAACATTTATATTGGATGTATTTTATGACAGATGTTGTTATTTGAGCATTAATGCATATCATTTTTATTTGTCGCACAGAATTACTTTAACCACTTAACTACTGGCCGCCGTCAATTGACGGCGGCACGATAGCTCTATTGTTCTGACAGGACGTCATATGACGTCCTTGTCTTTTAGAGCCACTAGGGGGCGTGTGTGCGCTGCTGGCGGCGTGCGTGCGTGTCGCTGCCGGCGCGCGCGCTCACCCGCCGCGTTGCTGGGAACACGATGCGCGTGCCCAGTAACTGAGCAGGAGCGTGGATCTCTGTGTGTAAAAAATAAATCATAATTATGTCCCCTATTTTGTAGGCGCTATAACTTTTGCGCAAACCAGTCACTATACGCTTATTGCGATTTTTATTATAGCAAAAAGTTAAAAATATTGTGTTTTTTTTCAAAATTGTCGCTCTATTTTTGTTTATAGCACAAAAAATTAAAACTGCACAGGCGATCAAATACTACCAAAAGAAAGCTCTATTTGTGGTCAATTTTGTTTGGGAGCCATGTCGCACGACCGCGCAATTGTCAGTTAAAGTGACGCAGTGCCGGAAGCTGAAATTTCGCCTGGGCAGGAAGGGGTTATATGTGCCCAGTAAGCAAGTGGTTAATTAGCATTAAGTTGTGGCACTAATTAGCACTTTATGCATGTGATCTTCTATAGGCAAATAATAGAGTGTGGATATATGGCTAAGTAGAGAAACTAATTAATTAATAGTTCACATGCTGCACTATAATTGAGCACAGAGGTACACTAATTTGAGTTAGTGGTGTCATTATAGTCTTTCTAATGTGGTCTTCTAGCGTGTGTATATACCATATATACTCGAGTATAAGCCGACCCGAATATAAGCCGAGGCACCTAATTTTACCACAAAAAAATGGGAAAACTTATTGACTCGAGTATAAGCCTAGGGTGTCCATCTGCATGCCTCACTGTGCCTCACTTTGCCTCACTGTGTCCATGTGCATGCCTCACTGTGTCCATGCCTCACTGTGCCCATGCCTCACTGTGCCCATGCCTCACTATGCCCATGCCTCACTGTGTCCATGACTAGACTGACGTTTAACATGGGAGTCTATGGAAGGGGTCCTCGGCTTTGAAAAATCGGTGCTCCCCAGCTGTAGTTCCCCCGGACAACAAACTTTGCACACTTGTAGAGGAAGTGGGGCTACATGTGTGCCAAGTTTGGGACCAGCGGATCTACGGCCCGCTGGTACCGGGTTCCCAAATCTGGGAGATCAGGCGCAAAAAAGTGACTCGAGTATAAGTCAAGGGGGCATTTTCAGCACAAAAATGTGCTGAAAAACTCGGCTTATACTCGAATATATACGGTATGTTAAAAAACATATTTTTTAGTGCAGGACTTTTTTCTGTTACTTTTAGTACTAGGGCCTGTCTGATTGTATACAAATTGAAAGTGTTTAGGTTTGACATCAAATTATATGGTTTTGATAAATCTAAAGGAAAGTTGTACAAGAAAATTGTATAACGTATGGCCAGCCTTACAGGCTATGTCCAGTTACAAGGCCAGTTACTTGACTTGTAAAGAAGGTTTATGGGAATGTGTGAGGATAAAATTAGGAAACTTTCCACTACCAACTTGTTTTTAAAGGTGCACACTCTTGGGTCATAATAATCCTGAAACGAAAAGGCAGGATGGAAGATTTATTTTTATTTTATTTTTTAAGACTTCATTGGGTACATGCTTGTCCTAGGGGAGTGAGGATACAGTTAATAACCTTAAAGCATTTGCTTTGCTGTGATATATCTATCACTTTATGTTCTCTTTAATAGCTTCAGTTTTCCTGTCCTGGGACTAGCATGCAGGCTATCAGAGAATAGCAGCTGTCATCACTGCTTTTCATGTTCCGGTTATGGGTGGATGCCAGAGAGCCATTCATAATTTCAAAGTCCAAGAAAAACAGAAGTGTAGTAAGAACTAGGGGCCCCCTCCTCACCTTCTAAGTGCTGGTTTGCTTCCACTTCATTTCATTTAGTTACTCCAACAATCCTTACCAAAGGAACCAAAACAAGTTATACAGTCAAAAGGGAATTGCGAGGGATCTCTGCTGGGTTTTTACTTATCTTGAATTGTGGAGAATATAGCAATGGTAAATTCTCTGGAAAAGGAAAAGTGCGACTCCACAGTGAGAGAACGACTGGGAATTCCAGCATGGAAATCTCTTTACTGGAATCTACTCAGTGATTCAACCTAGAACTGTCACCAAATAACGATGTATCTATTTTTAATAACAATAAATAACATTTATGCCACGTACACACGATCATTTTTCGGCATGAAAAAAATGACGTTTTTCGGCATGTAGAAAAAACAACGTTTTCCCAACTTCATCATTAAAACGACGTTGCCCACACACCATCGTTTTTAAAAAATGCTCTTGGGAGGGAGTGGACATGGTCTTCTGGCTTAGTTCGCCCTCTCTCATGGGTTATCCTTTCAGGGGGGACCCACCTAGTGCTTGGGTGGGTCTGTTTCGGCAGACCCTCCAGAGAAAGTGGTCCGTCTGGTTTCTGTCAGATAGACCAAGTGTAAAGTACCCTTGTCCCCGTCTGGAGCCTAACACTCCAGGACTGATTTTAGAGGGCTTGTGTACACCCGTTGCAGGTTTTTGTGTCACCTCTTTATGTATGTGCACATTTTTTGGGCACCGGGTGAAGTTTTTAAATGTGTTTCACACGTCATGGGCTTTCAAAAAAAAAAAAAAAAAAGATCAGGGGTATTTTAAAGCTCCTTTACCATTTGCCAAGAATATGTAAATACTTTGATGTTCATAGGCTGAGCACAGGTGCCTACTTTTCAGCATTTTAAAGTTACCCACAACATGATGCAAATGATCTACCTCTGATTGCTAGTACTGCACACAGTTCCTGTGTGCAAGTTTCTTTTGGCTGATGATTTTATCATCTTTTCGGTATACCTGTTTATCTACTTATAGTGAGCCTGTGCTTTTCCCATACAGCGCAAAGCAACATGTTTACAATAATGCCCCCTCTGCAAGAGCATATCTTATCTTAAGAGTTATCTTCCCTGTTGATTTGATAAGCCATCATATCAAGTTAATAGAAGGGGAAGGTTAAAGCGGTGGTTCACCCTAAAAACGACTTTCCCCTATTACACTGTGGGGGGGCAGTGTAATAGGGGAAAGTCGTTTTTAGGGTGAACCACTGCTTTAAAGTCAACCTGGTAAACTCTGAGTTGCTTAACCACTTCCCGCCCGGCCTATGGCCGATTTACGTCCGGGAAGTGGTTATCAAATCCTGACAGGACGTTCTAGAACGTCCTGCAGGATTTCATGCCGCGCGCGCCCGTTGGGGCGCGCATCGCGGCGATCGGTGATGCGGGGTGTCAGTCTGACACCCTGCATCTCCGATCTCGGTAAAGAGCCTCCGGCGGAGACTCTTTACCACGTGATCAGCCGTGTCCAACCACGGCTGATCACGATGTAAACAGGAAGAGCCGCCGATGGCTCTTCCTCACTCGCGTCTGACAGACGCGAGTAGAGGATAGCCGATCGGCGGCTCTCCTGACAGGGGGGGTTAGCGCTGATTGTTTATCAGCGCAGCCCCCCCTCGGATCGCCACACTGGACCACCAGGGATGCCCACCCTGGAGCACCAGGGTGGGCAAAAAAAAAAAAAATGACACAAAAAAAAAAAAAAAATGACAGAAAAAAAAAAAAAAAAAGCATAAGGAAAAAAAAAAAGATGCCAGTCAGTGCCCACAAATGGGCACTGACTGGCAACCTGGCAAAAATCAGTGCTGCCACCCCAGTGTCCATCAGCGCCACCCCAGTGTCCATCAGCGCCACCCCAGTGTCCATCAGTGCCATCCCAGTGCCACCCCACAGTGCCCATCCATGCCCAGTGCCCACCTATCAGTGCCCATCTGTGCCACCCATAAGTATCCATCAGTGCCGCCCATGAGTGCCCATCTGTGCCGCCTATGAGTGCCCAGTGCCGCCTATGTGTGCCCATCAGTGCCGCCTATGTGTGCCCATCAGTGCCGCCTATGTGTGCCCATCAGTGCCGCCTATGTGTGCCCATCAGTGCCGCCTATGTGTGCCCATCAGTGTCGCATACCAGCGCCGCCAATCAGTGCCACCTCATCTGTGCCCGTCAGTACTACCTCATCGATGTCCATCAGTGCCATCTCATCGGTGCCCATTAGTGCCGCCATATCAGTGCCCGTAATTGAAAGAGAAAACTTATTTACAGAAAAATTTACAGAAAAAAATAAAAACGTAATTTTTTTTCCAAATTTTCAGCCTTTTTTTAGTTGTTGCGCAAAAAAAAAAAATCGCAGAGGTGATCGAATACCACCAAAAGAAAGCTCTATTTGTGGGGAAAAAAGGACGTCAATTTTGTTTGGGTACAGTGTAGCATGACCGCGCAATTGCCATTCAAAGTGCGACAGTGCTGAAAGCTGAAAATTGGCTTGGGCGGGAAGCTGCGTAAGTACCTGGTATGGAAGTGGTTAAGTCATAGCTTACACAGGCCAAAGTAATAAGGTGGGTATGATGACAAGGATCCTTTTCATCCCAGGTTGAATCTGGCCTTATTTACCAGGCTTGTCGCCAGTTAAAGGCAGGGCTTTCCTAAGTGCTAATGCTTTTCTAGAGGGGATGGCTGTTGAATTTATTTGGTCAGGGGCTGGAAGGTGCAAGGAGCTCCTGGTTATGTACCCCCTGGGTGTGGTGGCCTGGAAAACACTAGAGATTTGGGACCACATTGAGTTCTACTAGCACTAGGACACAGGGCTGGACTGGGACAAAAATTTGGCCCTGGACTTCATCCAGACTGGCCCACTTTGACAGGTCTCTCCCATGGTGGCTGGACAACTCGGGGGCTGGGCAACTCGGGGCCCCTTTTCCCCCCCAGCCACCCAAGCCCACTCTCCCCCTTCACTAGCCATTAGCCGTTTTACTTTATTAGAGTAAAATGGCTGGTACTGGTACTCTCATAGGCAGTACCAGTGGGGAAGCTAGACATTATTTCACCCGGGGCAAAGAATCAGTTCGGTGCCCCCCATGGGACAAGATTAGGCAGAAGTGAGAAACTCCCAGGCCATAGCTGTTGAGTCAGCAGTCTGTCCCCTCCCCCGTGCGCCTTCTGGTCCCCCCATGCTCCTCTGTTGTCCCCCCTGCTCCTCTAGTCCTCCCCTACTTCTCTGTTCCCCCCCAGGTGAGCGCTGTGGGGAGGGAGATAAGGTGAGCACTGCGGGGAGGGAGAGACAGAGGAGAGGAGGGGGCGGTCCGCTGTCACTGAAGCCATCCACTGAGCCATTGGCCCACCAGGAAACTCCCGGGCCATAGCTGTTGAGTCAGCTGTCTGTCCCCACCCCCGTGCTCCTTCTGGCCCCCCCATGCTCCTCTGTCGTCCCCCCTGCTCCTCCCCCTGCTTCTCTGTTCCCCTCCAGGTGAGTGCTGCGGGGAGGGAGAGGAGGTGAGCGCTACGGGGAGGGAGAGACAGAGGAGAGAAGGGGGTGGTCCGCTGTCACTGAAGCCGGCCCACTGAGCCATCGGCCCACCTGGAAACTCCCAGTAGTCCCAATGGCCAGTCCATCCCTGCTAGGACATGTCACTTTGCACACACTTCTTAGAAAAGCCTTATGTCTAGCTCAGAGCAATTTTTATACTAGTGAGCCCTGTGCAATGCACATGACAATTTTTATTTATTTTTTTCTATTGAAAAGCCTGTGGCGTGCATAACACAACCCAAAAACTTCACCCGCTGCAGAAAAAATGCGCACACACATAAAGAGTGATACACAAAATAGTGCAACGGGTGCTGCGTCAAGTGGTCCTCCGAAAAGGACCCAACCCTGATCCCCCAGGGGGTTAGGCTCCAGACGGGGACTAGAGTAAACAGTGGTCCGTGCAGCCGAAGCCAACATGGACCCAACTTCCTTGGAGGGTCTGCCGAAACAGAACCCTCCTCGGTGGGGCTCCCCCGAAGGGAGACCCCATGAGAGCAGCCGAACTAAGCCAGAAGGCCATGTCCACCCATTCCCAAGACGTTCAGGGCTGGCCCGAGGACCGGCACCCTACTAATCACACACATGGTGTACAAATGTGCACCAACAAAAAAAGACGTAAAGTGACAAACACAGGGGTAAAATAAATAAGAAAGTGGGGGAGAAGGAAGGTGGGAGATGTGAGAGGAAAGTGACCATCGTGCAATACGATGGCCGGCCCTCCGGCCAGGAAACAAAAATTCCCCTGTTCCTAGCCAAAAGGCTCGGACCTAGAGGCAGGTGTGAAAAGGGTGTTTGTGGAGATCGTGGCCATGGTGCCATACGAGTAAGTGCCCTCTCAAACACTCGTGCAATGTATAGCACCCCTGGACTGCCACTATCTCCACAGGCTTTTCAATGGACCCTGACCCCCGGCCCGGACCAGCAGCACCCTTCCCAGCCAGGAAGTTAGGAGTTCAGAGAGATTGGGGCGAGCCCACCTCAGCAGGCTACTCCCACAACTCCCATCCCTCCCTCCTAATCACGTTCGGGAAATACTAACCGCTCCCCCCAAGGGGAAGGGGGAGCAAGTGTTCCCTCCCGAAACAACTGACCGGGGTAGGCACCTCCAAATCCAGGCCAAAGGCCAGGGGCCCGGCCCCTCAGCTTCGACCTCATGTTTCTCCGTCCAAATCAGAAGGCTTCCACCTCCACGCCAGCAGGCTTAGCATCTGCCAACCGCCATCCTTTTCCACCTCGCCGTGTACTCAGGACGGTTAGCATAGCACCACCTACTGGCAACTGATAAGACCAGATTTTATTTATTTATTTTTTTAAAAGCCTATGGCGTGTGAACACACCCAAAAAACTCTACCCGATGCAGAAAAAATGTGCACACATATAAAGAGTGTTCACAAAAAGGTGCAGACGGGTGCAACGTCAAGTGGTCCTCCTGTGAAAAAGGACCCAAACCCTGATCCCCGGGGCGTTAGGCTCTAGACGGGGACTGAGGTACTGTGGTCCGAGCAACCGAAGCCGACACAGACCCAACTTCCTTGGAGGGACTGCCGAAACAGAACCCTCCCAGTACTAGGTGGGGCTCCCCCGAAGGGAGACCCCATGAGAGCAGGCGGACTAAGCCAGAAGGCCATGTCCACCCACTCCCAAGACATTCAGGGCTGGCCCGAGGACCGGCACCCTACTAATCACACAGTGAACAAATAACGTGCATCAAACGAAAAAAGACAAAAACGTGACAAACATAGGCAATGATTTAAATAAAGTGGGGGAAAGGGATAGTGGAGAGGAGAGTGAAAGAAGTGGTCATTGTTTTATACAATGACCAGGTCCTCCGGCCAGGAATAAAAAATTCCTCCGGTCCCAGCCAAAAGGCCCGGCCCAGGAGGCAGGTGCTAAAAAAAAGCGTGTTATTGGTGCAGTGACCGTGGTACCAGTCAAATCAAAGTGACCCTCACTCACAGTGATTCTTCCGGTAGCCCTGGACTGCCACTCCAGGGGCACATGCACCATAGGCTTTTCTGTTCCAAATCCAACCTCCCGACCAGCCAGTGCAGCCCTCCACCCCCGTCAGATAGAGAGCCCTTCAAGGTTTTCTTAGGGAGAACTGCCGCTCCAGTTAGCAGCCTCCACCAATACTAGACCTTCCAGACCCCCCGTCAACCCGGCGGATTTGCATGGTCTTACCCTGTCTACTCTCAGGGCAGTACCAGCTCCTCCTACCAGATCTCTGACAGGGACAGCACTTACACCGGCCAGCCAGAAGGCCGGACTAGAACTCTGCTAAACCCTCACTTGCATGCTTGTGATAGAGAGTGATACGTGTGTTATACCAGATCCTGTTTATTGTATATGTGTATACACTGGCCCTTCAACTTTCAAGTTTTATTGTTGCTCATTGATGTATAACATTTGTAATAAATTTTAACATATTTACTTTCATCTGTGCTGTGTACATCACAATCATTGTTGTTGCCACTTTAAAAATAATAAATTGATTTTGTCTCATTGTTTGCTGTGAACATTGGCTAAACCTCTCTCACCTCATTCAAAGTCCCAGGGCTGCCTCCTTTTGTCTTTCTGTCTCACCTTCAGCGGAGCCAGGACAGGACATATAAGAGAGGCCGACCTCATCAAATCAGTCTCCCATCCGATCCCTGACAGACCCACATCTGGGATCTCAACCCCTACTATACCTCAAGTCCTCTCAAAAACCTGCACTGAGAGGAATGAAGTTATAGCAATAGGTGCAACACCTGTTGATTTCACCAGGCAAATTTCGCTACCCCAGTTGCTGAACCGTAAAAAAAATACTATCCCAACCATCCACATGCTCAGCGTCTAAATGCTAGCTTGGCCAAACTGCTAGTACTACAACTGCTGCCTTTTCAGTTGGTAAACTCTGTCCGCTTTCGTGAATTTGTGGAATGTGCTGTACCACAGTGGCAGGTTTCCGAAAATTCATTTATTTTCACGTAAGGCTCTCTACCTTCATGTGGAAGGCAATGTTTTGGCCTTATTGGACAGGGCGGTCAGCAGCAAGGTTCACAATACCGCTGAATCATGATCCAGAAGGCATGGTCAGGGACGTTACATATCCTTCACGGTGCACTGGGTAACTCTGCTAGCAGCTTGGAAGGATGCAGGACAGGGTTTAGTGTTGGAGCTTGTTCCGCCACCACCAAAAGCTTGTGGTGATTCTGCTCCACCCCCTCCTCTTCTTCCTCTATGGCCGCTGAAGTGTCCTCTGAACCAGCAGTACTTCCTAAGAGTTCAAGGGGCTACGCAAGCAGACAAGCTAAAAGATGTCATGCAGTGCTTCAGTTGGTCTGTCTAGGGGACGAGAGCCACACTGGGGAAGAAATTCTGTCAGCTCTGGAGGGGCAGGCTCATAGGTGGTTGACCCCAAGGCAGCTTGAAACAGGAATGGTTGTATGCAACAATGGCACCAACTTTCTCTCCGCCCTCCGACAGAGAAACTTAACACATGTTCCATGCTTGGCACACATCCTGAATTTGGTGGTGTAGAGTTTCTTGACCAGGTACCCAGGCTTACAAGATCTTCTGAGGCAGGCCAGAAAAGTTTGTGGGCATTTTCGGCACTGGTGGTTATACAATGCCAGTGCTGGGCTGGCTGACATTCAACGGGAATTAAACCTGCCCACCAACCACCTCATTTGTGACATGTTCAGGTGGAACTCAACATTGGCAATGCTGCAGCAGCTGGACACACAGCAGAGAGCCATCAATGAGTAATTGTTGGACAGGCTCAGGGGAGAGTGGCTTCTTTTCGCCAAGCCAGTGGCTACTGATAAAGGATGCATGCACTGCCCTGTCACCATTTGAGGAGATCACAAGGATGGTGAGCAGAGACAATGGGGCCCGGTGACCACTGCCCAGGCATTCCCTAGCAGACCTTGTTGTTCATCCGGACTTCTGTACATGGGGGGGTTCGCATTCCCTGCCCCCTTAGCTCCCGAACCGGATATAGATATATATATATATATATATATATATATATATTGTCACTACCCTGGTATGCAGTAATTGGTTCTCTAGCCCACAGCAATGGTGAGTATGAGGTCTCTCTCCCTCTTGGTTTTGACCCACCTCACCATCCCTTTTTTTTTTTGTACAGGACATCTTCCGCATATGCCGACAACTTATGCTCCATGCTTCCTACCGTCACTCCTCTAATGTCCTGGTTGGCCCTCACCCTACGCAAAAAGGGTTCCAGGGTAAGGGCAAACAGGAAGGGTGAGAGGGGGCAGCACTGCCTAGTACCATTTCTAATCGGAAACCCAGAGGAAATAACTCCATTTACCTTGACCCGGGCGCTTGGGGTAGAATAGAAGGCCATGATCCAAGTCAACATAGTCGGGCTAAGTCCTAAAGACTCTAGAACCGCACGCAGGAAGGACCAATCGACCCGGTCGAAGGCCTTCTCTGCGTCCATTGAGAGGACCAGATATGGGGCCCGTTTCGGGTTGGTGCGTGCCCAATGAATTAGATGGACAGCCCACAGCGAGTTGTCTCGGGCCTCACGCCCCGTGACAAACCCTGTCTGGTCTGGGTGTACAATATGTGGGATTAAATGTTTAAGGCGATTGGCCAAAATTTTTGCAAGGATTTTAACGTCTACGTTCAGCAATGATATTGGAGTATAACTCTGAGCCAGGGAGGGGTCCTTACCCTCTTTAGGAAGCACCGTAATATGAGCTAACAAGGCTTCGGGAGGGATCGGGTCCCCCCTGGCAATCGAGTTAAAATATCTACACATAGGGCCAGCCAGAATCGGGAGAAAGGTGCTGTAGTAAGCCTTTGAGTACCCATCAGGCCCGGGCTCTTCCCACTTGGCAAGGATTTAACAATCGCCTCAATGTCGGAGGACGTCACGGGGGACTCCAACTCCGCCCGCTGCTCCTCAGACAGAGAGGGGAGCCCAGAGTTTACCAAATACTCCCTAATAGCGTTATATATTTTGACGCCACCGATTCCGGTGTAGCAGTCGAGTCCAAAGAGTAGAGCTTCGCATAGTAGTCACGGAACAGAGAGGCAATCTTGGAGGGTTGGAAAGCTACCCCACCCGAAGTGGATTGGAGTTTGTGGACAAGAGTCTGGGCCCTACGTTTCCTGAGGGCTCTAGCAAGCATCCTGCTCACCATCCCCTTTGACCCACCTCTTTACCCTACTATAGATACAACGTTTACGCATTGGCCCCAGAGGAAGTGAGCGGAGCTCGCGAAATGCGTAGAGAAACAACGATGCCTTGTATGTATGGCAGTCTGAGTGTTAGACTCTCATTCATGGTGTCAATACAACATCATATATATATTTTTTATGAACCTTTTTTAATGCACACACGGACTGGCCTTTTATTTTCCCACCACTATCATTGTTGTTTCATGGTTATACTGCAATTGAAATGTATCAATAACTGTTTGTATTCATGTTGTTAACTTTGGCTATTATGCCTGGCGACGCACATTCATTGCTGTCTCCGTTTGTTATACTACTTTGTGTTCAATCAATAAACTGATTCATTTCTTCTGTGTGAACTTGTACCCCCTCTCTCTCACCTCATTTAAAGTCCCAAGAGGCGATTCTCCTTTTCTTTTTTGTTTACATATAGGGATGGAGGTGTCAGAGTGGTGACATTAGATCAGTTTTTTTTTATTTTTTGAGAGATAATTTATACATCAGTGACACTGTCCCTTTAGTCTTCCTGCTGGAGCACACGCTTCTAGGAATCATGGACAGGGCACTTGAGGCAGAACAGCAGGAGGAAGAGGAGGACTTCCTTTCCTTGCAGATACGATTCTTGTGGGGTCGCCAAACACTGGGGAGGAAGAAGAGGAGGAGAAGGATTGTGTTAGCATGAATGTAGAGGGTAACATGCAGCAGTCTTCAAGGGATGGTTTTAGTCCCCAGAAACCCAAGGAGTTGTACGTGGCTGGGAGGAGGTAGTTCCTGAAAATCTCATTCTTAGTGACCCAGAGGACTCAGAATCTCATGTCTCTTCAAACTTATACTGCATGGGCTCCCTGATTCTGCAAAGCCTGTGAAAGGACCCGAGGATTTGTGGTATCAAGGAGAGGGATCATTACTGACTGGCAACCCTTCTTGACCCACGTTACAAGGGTAAAGTTGCAGAGCTCATCCTGCCTTCACAGAGGGAGCAGAGGATGAAACATCTTCAGGATGCCTTGAGGAAAACTTTGCGTAACGCCTTCCCAGACCCTGGGAGGTTACCATTTCTTGGTCCTGAACAATGTGTTCTTGAGGCTTTGTTCGGAAGAGTGGTAGAGCAGGTGGCCGACAGACTGATTACAATTCTTTAGTCCTCAGTGCCCAGGGCTGTTAGCTTTAAGCAACCATCGGCAGCGTCTGCATTATATGGTGCAGGAATATCTAGAGGCAAGTGCAGACTTGGAGACCTTTCCAACTGAGCATCCACTGGGTTTTGAGGATGGACCACTGGCCAGAACTTGCTCAATTTGCAATCGAGCTACTGGCCTGTCCTGCATCCAGCGTGCTTTCTGAATGGATATTCAGTGCTGCTGGAGGGTTTGTAATGGATCAAAGAGTGCGCCTGTCCACAGACTCCATTGATAGGCTGAAATTGAACTTGCTAGGGATCTGGGATCCCTTGAAGACTACCTATGCTGCCTATCCTATTTCTGAATCTTGCTTATGCTAGCTTCCAACAATATTTTTGGTTTAGGGCACCACCAACACCTAAGGCCCATTTTTTCTGCACCTGTTTGACTGGGGCATGTAATTCAATTTTTTTTGACTAATTTATAACAGCAGGGCCCGTTTTTGCGCCCAACAAGAGTAACTGTGAGGGGCTACAGTGTTTAGGTACCACTTGGGATGGGCGAAAGATTTAAGCCAAGCATAAGTTTGGCCTGAACATCACCCATTCAGGTATTCGCCTAAAACCCTAACTTTGTGGGCACTTTAATGGGATGTTCGTCCGCCAAGCGCACAGTCAATAGGTTGTTAAAGCGGGGGTTCACCCTTAGAGGGCACTTTTCCCCCTTAGATTCCTGCTCGTTTTTACTAGGGGAATCGGCTATTTATTTTAAGATATGTGCAGTACTTACCCGTTTACGAGATGCATCCTCTCCGTCGCTTCCGGGTATGGGCTTCGGGAATGGGCGTTCCTTCTTGATTGACAGGCTTCCGAGAGGCTTCCGACGGTCGCATCCATCGCGTCACGATTTTCCGAAAGAAGCCGAACGTCGGTGCGCAGGCTCAGTATAGAGCCGCACCGACGTTCGGCTTCTTTCGGCTACGAGTGACGCGATGGATGCGACCGTCGGAAGCCTCTCGGAAGGCTGTCAATCAAGAAGGAACGCCCGCTCCCGAAGACCCATACCCGGAAGCGACGGAAGAAGATGCAGCTCGAAAACGGGTAAGTACTGCTCATATTTTAATACAAATAGCCGATTCCCCTAGACCGAACGAGAAGGAAGCTAAGGGGAGAAATTTTTTTTTTTTACAAATGGGTGAACTCCCGCTTTAAGGCTTCCCCACTGGAGGCTAAATTAAAAAAAAATTATTGTACAAAAAAAGTGGGGAAAAAAACGACGTGGGGTGGCCCTTTGGGTCTGGTATGGATTTTAACCCCTTCCCCGCCGGCACATTGTAAAATGACGCCAGCAGGAACACTCCCTCCCTCCTGCAGCCTATCAGAGTCTCTGAGTACCTATCTGCAGCCCATGCCTCATAGAATATATTGTGGGGTGTTTTCTTCCATTTTGTGGGTAATTCCACTGTCCTGGTGCTCCAGGACCTTCAAAAATGTGATGGGTGTAATTTATGCTCCTAGAATGCCAAATGGTGCTCCCTGCATGTTGGGCCTCTCTATGTGGCCAGGCTGTGAAAAAGTCTCACACATGTGGTATCGCCATACTTTGTGTGTGTGAAATAACAATTAATTTCGTAATTTTCCCAAGAATTGTGGGAAAAAATTACAACCTCAAAGCCTCTTATTTAATACCTTGAACTGTCTACTTTCCAAAAAGGGGTAATTTGGGGGGTATTTGTACTGTCCTGACATTTCAGGGCCTCATGAAATTAGATAGGCCGTCGGTATATTAGGTGTGATCAAATTTTTATGATTTGCACCATAGCTTGTAGACTCTTTGGAGTTGATTTACTAAAGGAAAATAGACTATTCACTTTGCAAAGTGTAGTTGCACTCTGCAAGTGAAGTTTCTCCAAGACTTTGTAAATTAGGTCTATACTGTATACTGGATGTCGCACAGATGGGGTAATGTATGTAATATGCTTCTCTGCCTTTTGGCTAAGATCAAGTGTAGTATCTGTTCTTATCAGTTGCCAGTAGGTGGTGCTATGCTAGCCGTCCTGAGTACATGGCGAGGTGGAAAGGGATGGTGGTTGGCAGATGCTAAACCTGATGGCGTGGAGGTGGAAGCCTTCTGATTTGGACGGAGAAACATGAGGTCGAAGCTGAGGGGCCGGGCCTCTGGCCTGGATTTTGTGGTGCCTGCCCCAGTCAGTTGTTCGGGAGAGAACACTAGCTCCTCCTTCTCTCTGGGGAAGCGGTTAGTATTTCCCGAATGTGATTAGGAGGGAGGCATGGGAGTAGTGGGAGTAGCCTAGTGGCGTGGGCTCTCCCCAAATCTCTCAGAACTCCTTCCTTCCTGGCTGGGATGGGTGCTGCTGGTCCGGGCCGTGGGTCAGGGGCCGTTGAAAAGCCTATGGTGATGTGCCCCTGGAGTGGCAGTCCAGAGGTGCCAAAATTGCACTAGTGTTTTTACCAGCACTTTTGCTTTTGGGCACCTTGGTCACGTCACCATATCACACTTTTTAACACCTGCCTCTAGGGCCGGGCCTTTTGGCTAGGACCAGAGGAATTTTTGATTCCTGGCCGGAGGGACGGCCATTGTATTACACAATGGTCACCTTTCACTCTCCCTCATCTCTCTTTCTCCCCCACTTTTTATTATTTATTCCCTGTTTTTGTCTTTTTTTTGTTTGGTGCACGTTATTTGTCACTGTGTGGGTTTAGTAGGGTGCCGGTCCTCGGGCCAGCCCTGAACGTCTTGGGAGTGGGTGGACATGGCCTTCTGGCTTAGTTTGCCTGCTCTCATGGGGTCTCCCTTCGGGGGAGCCCCACCTAGTACTGGGAGGGTTCTATTTCGGCAGACCCTTCAAGGAAGTTGGGTCGGTGGCTGCTCGGACCACTGAGTACCTCAGTCCCCGTCTGGAGCCTAACGCCCCAGGGGATCAGGGTTGGTTCCTTCCTCACAGGAGGACCACTTGACGTTTGCACCCGTCGCACTTTTTTGTGTATCACTCTTTATGTGTGTGCACATTTTTTTGGCACCGGGTGGAGTTTTTTGGGTGTGTTTTGCACGCCATAGGCTTTTCAATAGAAAAAAAAAAGACTTTGCAAATGAGGTAAAGCTTCACTTTGCAAAGCATAACCAATCACATGCAACGATAATTTTAAAAAAAAAGCATTTTTGCTTGCACATGATTGAATGTTGGAAGTCAGCAGAGCTTCTGCTCATTTGCTAAGCTCTGGATCAACTGCTCTTGCAGAGTGCAACTGCACTTTGCAAAGTGCACAGTCTATTTGCCTTTAGTAAATCAACCCGTATAACTTTCACACAGACCTAATATTATCCACTAATTTGGGTTATTTTTTACCAAAGATATGTAGCAGTATAAATCGTGGCTCAAATTAATAAAAATGACTTCCCAAATGGCTTTTCTCAAATTTTGTAATAGAAAAATAAAATAAAAATTCCCCTAAATTTTTGAACTTTTTTACTTATATTGCAAAAAAGAAAAAACCTAGTAGTAACTAAATAGCACCAAAGGCAATCTCTATTTAAAAAAAAAAAATAATGATAAAAATGTTGTTTGCGTACATAGCAGGCCCTTTGTATCTGGAATAGATTTGAAGGGGAACTCCACGCCAAAATGTAAAAAAAAAACAGCCTGGCAGGCCAGGAAAGGGGGGGGGGACAAGCGAGTGACAGCTGTTATACAGGCAAGGGTGGGGCCACCCAGTGACATAACCGAGTGACCCCCCTCTTCTGACGTCATGTGATGTCAGAGGGGGCGGAGTCATACAGGTTGCGTCAGCAGGGGGCTTCCGCCCTTGCCTATATAAGAGCTGTCAAAGCAAAAAGACAGCAGTTGCCGGAAGGCCTCCCATAGAGGCAGAGTTTTTTGTTTTTTCTATTTTTCTGGTCCGTTGGGCGGCATGATTGAAGATTTTTTTTACCTTTTTTAATAGAGAAATTGTCAAAAACTGTCTGTTGTGTTTTTTTTAATATTTTGACACTTTTTTGGTGAATGGGTAAGGCACAATGTACCCGATTCACATGGGGGTACGGCATCTGGGGCCCCCTTAATATCTATACCAGACCCTAAGGGCCTGGTATGGACTGGGGGGAGGGGACCTACACTGTTTTTTTATAGATTTAATTTTTCATTTTGCCGGGAGCCGGTGTTCTGTCGAGAAGTGCCCCCCATTGAATAGTTCCGATCAGCTGGGCTGACATAACCATGGCGCATGCGCACATCGTAGGAGGAATCTCTCGATGGGAGATACAATTTCAAAGGCACAATTTAAACCTATACACACAGCAGGGGAGACCGTAGTTCTCAGATTGTGTATCGCTTCTGCTGGAGGGCGGCTAACAGCGAGGCACAATGTGAGAACTATGGTCTCCCCGTTGTTTGTATAGGTTTCAATTGTTCATGTGAAAAGGATATCTCTAATTAAGAAATACCTCCTACAATGTGCGCTTGCGCCCTTGCACGTAACTCCAGCTGAGTGGCGACTGGAGCTGGAGTGCGGCTCCGTCCTGCAAATGCGCGGGCACTATTTGATGGGGGGCACTTCTGGACAGAACACTGGCAATACATTACAGCCGCGAGCAAGTTAAAATTGAATTTTGTCCTTTAGAAATATTTCATTATTGCTGCGGCATGTTCTACACATCGCACAAATGGACCACTTTACAGGCAGACTAAGGGGACACCCCGGCACGATATTTAAAGGCATATTTCATTTTTATTTTCACTTTAAGCATTATTTAAATCACTGCCCCTGAAAAAACTATTGTTTTAAAAACTTTTTTTGCATTGATACATTTCCACTGGGGCAGTACCCGGGTCCCCATACACTTTTTATGGCAATAACTAATGCCGCGTACACACGATCATTTTTCGGCATGAAAAAAACGTTTTCAGCATGTAGAAAAAACTTTGTTTTTTCCAACTTCATCATTAAAACGACGTTGCCCACACACGATTTTTACGTTTTTAAAAAATGCTCTAGCAAAGCGCGGTGACGCACAACACGTACGACGGCACTATAAAGGGGAAGTTCCATGCGGATGACGCCACCCTTGGGGCCGATTTGCTGTTAGTAAAAGACGATTCAGGCTTTTCTGTCTGTTACAGCGTGATGAATGTGCTTACTCCATTACGAATGGTAGTTTTACCAGAACGAGCGCTCCCATCTCATAACTTGCTTCTGAGCATGCGCGGGTTTTTAACGTCGTTTTAGCCCACACACGATCATTTTTTACAACCCGAAAAACGACATAGTTTAAAACGTTGTTAAAAAATGCAGCATGTTCGAAAAAAATAAATGTAATTTTTCAGAACCCAAAAAATGATGTGAAGCCCACACACGATCATTTTAAATTACATTTTTTTTAAAAACTATGTTTTTTCATGCCGAAAAATTATCGTGTGTACGTAGCATTAGCCTTTAAAATTAGCACTTTTGATTTTTCATGTTTGTGTCCAATAGACTTTATTGGTTTTGCATGTTTACTAGAACTTTTTGCCGGGTTCACTGTGTTCTGGTGAACAGAACCGGGGGGAGGGGGGGGTGTTCGCTCCATCCCCACCTCCTAAAAGAAGAAATATCAGAACAAGTGATAAAAGTATGATGTGTGCCTGGTGCTGAGTCTTCTTCTTTTAGAAGAAATCTCCTCCGTTATATCCCCACCATCTCCTAAAAGAAGAAACAACACAAGTGATAAAAGTATGATGTGTTCCTGGTGCTAAATCTTCTTCTTTTAGAAGAAATCTCCTCCGTTATACTCCCACTATCTCCTAAAAGAAGAAGAAACAACACAAATGATAAAAGTATGATGTGTTCCTGGTGCTAAATCTTCTTCTTTTAGAAGAAATCTCCTCCGTTATATCCCCACTATCTCCTAAAAAGAAGAAGAAACAACACAAGTGATAAACATTGCTAATTCTAAGTTATGTCCCTTGTACAGATTTTTATGTTATTGATGTTAGCTAAACTTAAGCTTTAGCTCTTTAACATTTACTGTAAGCTGAAAAATTAAGTTTGGGTGGATTGATTCTTTAGACAGTGGTGACAAGCCTAATTTAGGCTTTGAGCGTTACAGAGAAAAGACAGACAACTTGCACATAGTACAACACATGCTGCTTTTTAATAAAAAAAAAAAAAAAATGGTTAATCATACAAAAACCCTAAATACCAGTGTGTACACTGTACACAATCAAATGACTTACAAGAATGAAGTTACATATATACACATACAACTGAGGATCTTATTTTTAGGGCTCTTTAAACAGTCTTGGGCCATTAACGGCATAGCTGAGAAAAGCAGAGGGGGAGGGGGAAGGGTGACAATTGTATGCTACAATGCCACTGGTACTAAAGCTTTTGAATTAGTTGCCATGCAAGACACTAAAGAATACTAAGCAGGCAAAAGAAAAGCAATTTTATTTGTAAGTAACAATTTCTTCTTGGGAGGCACTGAGTTCACTCCTCAGACGCCATCTTGGACAGGTACTCCTTGTCAATTTTAAAGAGGCGCCAACCTTCTTCAGTGGACAGATCTGATGCTCCACGTCTCTTATAGAACCTGATCGATGGCTCATTCCATTCGGCCACCAGGAAGTGCATGCTGCTACAACGGCACTTTACAGCAATCTAGGCAAAAAAAAAAAATCCATTGTGTCAATTTGTGTACACCTAGAAGATATATGGCTCAACGTAACTATACTTTATTTGGTTTCTATACAATTAAAGTTTACAAAATAGTAATTTGTGTTGCTTGAATTGTACTAGCTCAAAGAAAATCAGATTTAACTGACAACAGGATATTGCTCCTAAACTGCATGTCATTTTTTTTCAGTTTAGGCTAATTATTAATAGTTAAGGCCCCTGCCAGTTTTTTTTACTCAAAAGGGTGTCCCTTTCCCATCCTACCCCAAAAAATATGTTTTAGCTTTACATACAGTACAGTACAGTACAGGGGCGTCTGTGATTACTAACTATACAGTATACCAGTGGTCTCCAAACTGCGGCCCTTTGCTTGCTTTTATCTGGCCCTTGGGGCACGTTTTTATCCACCGATACCAACAGTGGGGCATTATTCCTCCCACTGATAACAGTGAAGGGGCACAAATCCCCTCGCTGACACCAACGATGGGGCACAATTCCTCCCAATGACAGGGAACAATTTCTCCCAATGACACCAATGATGGAGCACAATTTCTCCCAATGACACCAACAATGGGACACAATTCCTCTCAATGACACTAATGATGGGGCACAATTTATCCCAATGATAGGACACAATTCCTTTCAATTACACCAATGATGATACACAATTACTCCCAATGGAACCAATGAAGGGGTGCAATTCCTCCCCCTAACACAAATGGGGCACAATTCCTTCCACCGACACCAAAGATGGGGCATTGTTTTTTCCCCCCACAGACATTGGGACCTTTTCTACTTCCAAAGGCCACAGTTGGGCCCTCCTGAAGTCTGAAGGACAATAAACTGGCCCTTTGTTTAGAAAGTTTGGAGACCCCTGCAGTATACTTTCCCAGCTTATACAGAAGTAAAGTAAAGAAACTGACATTACGTATTAGCAGACAGTTTTTCCATTTCAGCCCTACTTGAATGTTCTGAGAAATAGCTTTAAGGCTGGGTGGAAATACCTTAAACAGGCTCATAAAAAAGAAAATGTAATATATTCTGGTTACAATATGGGGCCATTTCAGATACAAAAAGGTTTATCTGAGTTCTTTAGGAATCCAAGACAACAGTAGAACTAGTACAGTAAAACCTTGGTATAAGAGCGTTTTGCAAGACAGGCAAAATGTTTTAATAAAATTTGCCTTGATATACAAGCGATGTCTTGATATAAGAGTAGTGTCATGTCACAACTGAGTATAAAAAAGAAGAGAAGATTCTCTAAGGCCCCGTACACACGACCGAACATGTCTGCTGAAACTGGTCCGCGGCCCAGTTTCAGCAGACATGTTCGTTCGTGTGTAGGCCCGAGCGGACCATTTTCAGGCGGATCGGACAGGTTTCCAGCGGACAACTGTTTCCTGGACTTGCTTTAAAACAGTCCGCTGGAAACCTGTCCGCCCGGACATGTACGGTCGTCTGTACAGACCTACCGTACATGTCCGGCCGCCCGCCATCCCTCGCATGCGTCGAATGACTTCGACGCATGCGTGGAAGCATTTAAAAGGCAGGCCCGCCCACGTCGCCGCATCATCGACGCGGCGACAGCGCGTACACGCCCCGCGTATAGTTTACGAGCGGACTTCTGTTCGATGGTGTGTACAGCCATCGAACAGAAGTCCCCGGGCAGACATGTCCGATGAAAACGGTCCGCGGACCGGTTTCATCGGACATGTCTGCTCGTGAGTACAAGGCCTAAGTGTAGCAAGATGGTTACATTTAATGAAGGTACAACATTTAGCAACTTATTGCTTAACTTAGAGGTGCCTCTCTTCTCTTTTATATCCTGTAAAAAAAAAGTGCTTTGAATTACAAGCATGTTTCTGGAACAAATTATGCTTGCAAACCAAGGTTTTACTGTATCTATATTTCAGGGCATTTGGGCTAGACAAAAACTAATATTAATGCACTGCAAGTGGAAGACTGTCAGAGTGGGCTATAGGGTAGTTTATATTAATAAAATGTAGGTTTTGGCCATTTTTTTATGTTTTCTAGTGTAAAATGCAACTGATTATAGTATACCACTGCAAAAACAAATCATTCCTTATGTAAACCTGCCTCTAAACTGCCATTTTGAGATTTTAATTACACTCACCTGACTCAAGTGCTTGAATATATCTGACCCGATGCCTGATCCTGTGAAAAAAAAAATATCAATGTAGTTTGCCATTTGGATCTAAAACAAGTTTAGATCATAAAAGTAAAAGTTTCAAGATTAGCATTTGAAAATATCCAGTACATACCTCTGAATTCATTCATGACAAAAAAGTCTTCCAAATACAGAAGCTTTCCTATCCATGGGTCATATGTGAAGTAGTACATAGCAAACCCAACAATGTTGTATCCTGTGAAGGGAGAACACTTTTAGCAGGGATCTTAAATCCAAAAGAAAAAAAAGCATTAGCAGCTGTTGTATCATATCAATATAATTGTGTCATATATACATGTATTTGCTGTATAATGCATTCAAGACACCTGACATTATCTCATTTTAATTCCAAAATATTCAGATACTTTATGTGGTAAAACTACCACAAAGCAGCAGCAAGACAAAAAAAAAATATGCAAGTTAAGGAGCAATTTCCTTTTACACGGCAGTTCAGAAAAGTTGTCTATACGCTAACTCCTTGAAAATTATTCCATACAAAAACAGACAAAAAAGTTCTCTTTTAGTTATTGAGCATTAAATCCCAAACTGCAAAGACAGAATATAGAGAACAAAGGCAAATCCATACAGTTGACCTAAAATAAATATTGGGCCCAAATGCCAGGGAGACAAAAGGTCTACACACCAAGGAAATATATTATAGCGTTGGGTTGGCCATGGCCATCTCTAGATCAGCTTTAGTATAACAGTTGGGAACGGGTTGCTCTTGAAAATGGACACAGATGGTAAAGGAACGAATCTCTTATGGGTTGCATGGGTTTCTGATCTACCGTGTTTGTTGGTTATGGTTGAATGGAAGTCCCTGGTGGCCTTACCTCGTTTCATGCTCATCTATGTTATTGTGTAACGGATCTTTTAGTTACCTCCCCGCCCACCCATGTACACGGAAGGGCCATCCATGTACATGGCGAAGCTAGAGACTGTAACCTGAAGATTGGGGACAAATTAAAAAGAAAATGTGATTTAACAAATATTGCATCTGCTTACATACAGGGTCAATACAAGAATTGCCGCAAGGCTAGAAATGGATCATTGATTAATAAAAACACAAAACATCTTATTACCATCAATAGTCTGGTTCTCTTTTGGTACTTCAGCAACAAGACAGTGGTAGAAAGGATGTTCTCCAAAGCCATCTTCTAAAAGATCTTTAGATTAGAAGGAAAGAAAAAAAATATATATAGTTTAATAAATAGTCCACAATTAATTTCATCTTTATTATTTTCTGTTCTTTGACCCAGCCAGCAAGTATCTATATTACCATAATACTAAATAATAAAATGCTCAATAATACAAGCAGTACTGTGCTTTCCCTTTTGTTCTGCTTTACTTATCTAGGCAGTAAGTAGCCTGTCCAACATTCATTTTCTCTCTGTTAAATTTTATCTAGGCAATAAGTGTCCTGTCCATATTTAATTTTCTCTTAGTGTGCTCTGTTTTATTTAGCTAGGCAGCACTGTAAATCTCAGAAGACAAGACTGGCAAGCTGCCTATTTGTTAATGCAAAACAAGTCAGCCATTTTGTTCTACAAATAGGCAGTTTAGAGTACAGCAACCGTCATAAAAACAGGTGCCTTAAAACAATACATGAAAGGGTAAACCTTTTAATAAACACATAAAAGCAACATAAATCTTAGCCGCATACCTTTCTCAGTTAACACTACTTGGTTTTCCATTTCTTCATATTTAGCCAATTCCTAAACAAAGAAAAAAAAATTAAAATCAAGGAATGATTAATAAAGCTTTAAAGCGCTTAGATCATGAAAAAAAAAAAAGCCAAGTCATCGAGTACTAATCGTGTCCTCCTTCCATATAACACATCCATACGTAAGCAATAACGAGTCTAACAAAGAGTGGAAAGGTCAGTAAAGCTCCATCCAGCACATAAAGGGTGGCATTGTCCCCAGCCCACGTATGACTTGGCACAGGAAGAAGAGGGGATGGACAGCGTGGCTCAGACATTAGGGATCTTTGTTAACGTTAGGGAGAGGGAGGAAGAAAAGGATTTCTCTACATTCCTCGGGAAACAAGTGCATGGTTATACAAGGCAGATGGTATACTCAAGAGTATTTAGGCATCAACCGCCCGGATGTGAAACGTTTAGACCGTACGCTCTCACGAGCAGGGTCTTTCTAACCGTCTTGTATTGATTTATATTGTAACGGTACTGTCTCCCTTTATATCGTAACTGTTAGCGCTAGATAATTCCTGAATAATGATAATAAATATCCAATTCTATTACTTGAAAATTAAATAAAAAAAACAAAAAAACAACAAAAATCCCATCCTATCATTTCTCTGTAAGCGCTGTGTATTCCACCAACGGCAGTAAAGGATATTCACCTTTATAAGTCGCAAAATGTCTTTACAGTCTCCGGGTACAGCTGATCGTATGATATAATTGGCCATTTTCGTTTCTTGCTCTTTTTTCCTTTTCTGACTAGACCTCTGAATGTGAAGAGTAGTAGAAGGTGTTTCTTCATTCGCGTCCCAGGGGCTTCCGCTCCTTAGTCAGTCTGGGACCCTGACTCGGCAGAGACTCCACAAACACGCCACTGTGTTCAGTCAACTTCGATGACGAAGTGTCAACGAGCTGCAACTTTTCCTATTTATGGATGCTTAATTACCCTAACCACACCCCCCCTACCTTCTTTAACAAATGGGAGAAGGGCATTACATAACTCCTTAACAGAAAGTCTTCCTCCCTTCCCTTCTAACGTCAGAGATTCCTGGAATATGTGACTCACCATAACTCTGATATAGGCACCAGCACCACCTAGTGTCCACTATACACTAAAGAATTGATCTTAAAACAAAAGTAATGTCTCTTTTACATACAAAAAGGGCTACAGAAAAAGGGCAACATTTTGAGAAAAAAATATAATTTGCAACTTAAGATCTTAAAAGATTAATCTTTTCTAAAAAAAAAAAAACCTTCATTGTGCTTTCATGGTTGGAATAAGGTTGACCATACACTATACAATTTGATTGTACAATTTCCTTTAGATCAGTGGTTCTCAACCTCTCTAGTGCCGTGACCCCTTGATAAAATTTCCCAAGTTGTGGGGACCCCTAACAGTAAAATAATTTTCGTAGCGGGGGTTGTCAGCACCCAAGGCAAGACAAGTAATTTGCGCCCCTAATCCACGAAAATTTAGCGCTCCCTGAGTCCCCTCCAATCATACAGTATTAAAACCCCTTATGGTACATTTTAGGATGTACCACTCTATCTTCGTTCTCCTCTTTTTCCCTTTTATCTCTCTCTATCCTAATTTCTTGTTTTTTCCCCCATCCCTCTCTCTAGCCTTCTTTGTTTTTTCTCTTATTCTTTCTCTCCCTTTTTCCTTTCTTCCTCCCCCTCTTTTCCTCTCCCTTCCATCTATTCTCAATTTTAATTCCTTCTCTTACTCCTTGGTGGGGGGAAATGGGATGAGTGGCAGTATAGGGGGGGGGGGGAGTTCTGATCAGCCAACTTTGGTGCTCTTGATCAAGGTCATCTGCTGATCTGAGATCTGTAGTGGGGACTTTTAATGGCAACTCTAATCACAGGTAGTGTTACCCAGTGTGTCTCTGACTTTGTGGTGTCTCGTAGCAGTGACACCTATGCTGAAATCAGGAGATAGGGTCTCCTCCAGCCCTTCCCACTTCACAATCCTCACCAGTCAGCGGACCTCTAGTCTCTGCCCCCCAGCCATGCTGTGAAATGAATGGGTGGTTGCGAAGAGGCTGAGTGGGTGACCGTGTGCTCCAGGAACAGCCCAGCTGGGTGGCCACAGGCTCCGGAGACAGCCCTGCTGAGCAGCTGCAAGAAGGCTGGGAGAGGGGTTGCAGGCTTTCGGAACAGCCCAGGATCTAGTGACCCCTGGCAAATCATCATTTGACCCCCGAGGGGGTCCCGACCCCCAGGTTGAGAACCACTGCTTTAGATCTACCATAAACTGGATGTACTGGAAGGGCTTGCCTGGTTTCACTGCATAGATGGTTTCAATTTGTTCTAGGGCTGTTACTGATTACAATTTTTGTGTTCGATTAATCATTTTTCTTTTAAATCGATTAATCAACTAATTTCGATTAATTATAAAGCACATACATTTTTCGGATGACCACCAAATATAGTCCCCACTGTAATATCCACAGACATCTCCCCCACTGTAATAGCCACAGACATCTCCCCCACTGTAATATTCACAGACATCTCCCCCACTGTAATATCCACAGACATCTCCCCCAATGTAATATCCACAATCTCCCCCACTGTAATATCCACAGACATCTCCCCCACTGTAATATCCACAGACATCTCCCCCACTGTAATATCCACAGACATCTACCCCACTGTAATATCCACGGACATCTCCCCCACTGTAATATCCACGGACATCTCCCCACTGTAATATCCACAGACATCTCCCCCACTGTAATATCCACAGACATCTCCCCCACTGTAATATCCACAGACATCTCCCCCACTGTAATATCCACAGACATCTCCCCCACTGTAATATCCACAGACATCTCCCCCACTGTAATATCCACAGACATCTCCCCCACTGTAATATCCACGGACATCTCCCCCACTGTAATATCCACAGACATCTCCCCCACTGTAATATCCATAGACATCTCCCCACTGTAATATCCATAGACATCTCCCCACTGTAATATCCACAGACATCTCCCCCACTGTAATATCCATAGACATCTCCCCACTGTAATATCCATAGACATCTCCCCACTGTAATATCCACAGACATCTCCCCCACTGTAATATCCACAGACATCTCCCCACTGTAATATCCACAGACATCTCCCCACTGTAATATGGTCCACATCTCCCCCACTATATAGGAAGATTAGTACTTGCTTAGTCTTACCAGAGAAGCCGGCCGAACACGAGCAGTTGAGGCCGGGTGATGACGTCAGCGCGCCGCTCTAGGCTCACCTAGGCCGCCGCCGGGTGGACCAAGATGGCTGCCTCTCCGGGAGCTAGGCCAAAGCCGCGGCCTTTCCTATGGCCGAAGCAGCAGCCGAACTCTGCGGATCACGTGGTGTGCAGATCCGCATATGGTGACCCGTTCGGATCACAGATCATTCACTACTAGTAGCGATCAAGAAAATTAACGATTAATCAAGGAATTAATCTTTAACTACCACAGCCCTAATTTGTTCTTATGACATCGTTTTGATCAGAGAACAAACAAATAGGCCTGGACAGCAGCACTCCGAGGCAACACCTTTATTGAGTTAAAATCCAATGTATAGCAGTCAGTCCATTCAGTACAGAACTGGGGGGATACAAACGGCTGACATGTTTTACACCTTGATTTGGTGCTTAGTCATAGCTAGTGACATCGTTTTGATAAAGGAGATCATACAGAGATTGTAAACCAGGTTACTAAAAAATGTTATGTTTACAATTTCAAAAGCAGTGTTTAGGATATTTCAAATCTGCAGCTTTCATGAAAATAATCCTTGGTGATCCGGCAATGAATAACCTTGTGTGGCACTTCTTGTTATAATGTGACAACGTTCTGTCCCCGTCTCCAAACTGTTCTCCTGTGTTGTCACCCTGCCACCGGGGCTTCTGATATTTAAAAAGCCTATTACACACGCATAGTACACTTGTGTCATCAACAGGAAACCAAGCCTGAGAAATGGTATGCAGCCATTACTGGAGCACAAGCACATGTAGATAGGAAGGTGCTGCGAAGAGGCTGCAGGAGATCAGCAGCAAACATATATATATAATAAAAATCATACCATTAGGGCTTAGTTACATGGATGTGGAGTCTGCGTTGAGGAGCTGTGCACTTGTCTTTGCACATCTGTCAATCTCAGCGTTTGTGACTGCTCCATTGGCTAACATAGGTTGCTTCCTTGCAGCTCGATGTTGCTCTGGGTGCATAAACAAATGGTTCTTGCACACTGTACAGGCCTATGTGCCCATGTAAATAAACCCTTATTATGGTCTACTGTAACTTTTTTTACTCTCTGCAAAATTCTTGGTAGTAGGGCTATGAATTCCGCTCCATCTTTTAACAGAAAGAGGAACACAGAGATATAAGAAACCAGTGTTTTTAGGTCCCCACATCATTGCTGTGGCTAAGGCTGTCCACTGAATCAGCCAGCTGTTCCAAAACAGATACTGGGGGCCGGCCCATGGTTGAGTCTGAGCCATCTGGAAGGGTGCTCCTGGTGAGGATGGGTGGCTACGCTTGTTCTGGTCTTTTTGCCGAGTTCTAGTCTGGCCTTCTGGCTGGCCGGTGTAAGTGCTGTCCCTGTCAGAGATCTGGTAGGAGGAGCTGGTACTGCCCTCAGAGTAGACAGGGTAATAACCATGCAAATCCGCCGGGTTGACGGAGGGTCTGGAGGGGCTAGTATTGGCGGAGGCTGCTAACTGGAGCGGCAGTTCTCCCCAAGAAAACCTTGAAGGGCTCTCTAGCTGGCAGGGGTGGAGGGCTGCACTGGCCGGTCGGGGGGGTCGGATATGGAACGAAAAGCCTATGGTGCATGTGTGGCAGTGGCAGTCCAGGGGTATCTGAAGATCACTGTGTGTGAGGGACACATTGATTTAAGATACCACAGTCACTGCACCAGCTACACGCTTTTTTTAGCACCTGCCTCCTGGGCCGGGCCTTTTGGCTAGGACCGGAGGAATTTTTTATTCCTGGCCGGAGGGCCTGGTAATTGTTGAACACAATGACCACTCCTTTCACTCTCCTCTTCACTATCGCAGAAGGGCGGAAGCCGCCTGGAAAAGAAGCCCTGCAGAGGATAACCTCATCATCTACAAGGCAATAACAACACGATATCATAAAGAAATCTTCAAAGCCAAGAAACATCATTTTTCTATGGCGATTAACAGCGCCCTAAACCGCCCCCGCAAACTCTTCAAGATGGTCACCCAGACCATGAATCCAGGATGTCTTGAAGTCCCCAACTCAGACACCCAAGAGTTCTGTAATGAACTATCGGATTTCTTCATCAACAAAATTGAAAGAATCCGGGAAAGCATCTTGCAAAACAATACCCCCCTCAACCCCACCGTCAATCAACCACAAAACACCCACAGAAACGCTCTACAATCAACAAAGTTCACTCTGGAACCGATCTCCATCGATACCACAAAAAATATCATTGGTGCTTTGCGGAACAGCACATCGCCCAATGATATCATCCCCACCAAACTGCTGAAGGAATGTGCCGACATCCTGGCACCACCCATCACACAGCTTATAAACCAGTCATTTAAGGAAGGCACAGTGCCATCCCTGTTGAAAGAGGGCACAATCCAGCCCATCTTGAAAAAACCTAACCTGGATCCCAAGGACCCAACTCACCGCCGTCCCATAACAGGCCTAAATGTTCTCTCCAAGATAATGGAGAAAGTAGTGGTACAACAGCTGCAACAGCATCTAGATACCCACAATCTACTGGATCCATTACAATCAGGCTTCCGTCCCGGACACGGGACAGAAACGGCCTTACTCAAAATATGGGACGATGCCCTCGAGGCCGCAGACGAAGGAGAATCTTGTCTCCTGGTTCTGCTGGACCTAAGCGCAGCCTTTGACACGGTAGACCACAAACTGTTACTGATGCGACTAGCCAAGGTAGCAGAAGTCGCAGAAGGTGATTTACCATGGTTTTCTTCCTTTCTTGAAAACCGATCACAAACAGTTAAATTGGGTTCTTTCACGTCGGAAAAGCGCACGGTGTCATGTGGAGTCCCCCAAGGATCCCCCCTGTCACCGGTGCTTTTCAACATCTATCTTCGCCCTCTCTTTGATATTATCAGTAGCCAAGAACTACTCTTATGCAGACGATACGCAACTGTATTTTCGCATCTGCAACAAAAAGGATCATCATCCCAGTTTAGAGAAATGTCTCTCTTTGATAGAAAACTGGATGACAAAGAGTTATCTTAAACTCAACAGTTCAAAAACAGAACTCCTTATGTTTCACGCCAGCCGAAAGAGTCAACTGGCAACAACCTGGACACCCCCGCCCATTCTGGGCCAAATCATCACCCCTAGCTCCAAAGCCAAAAGTCTCGGGGTCATCTTCGACACCTTCATGACAATGGACGCACAAATAGGGTCAGTAGTCAGCGGAGCGCACCATCTGTTGCGCCTACTACGCAGACTTATTCCATTTATCCCCAAAGAAGACGTACCAGTCGTGGTGGGAACAATCGTGAATTCCAGACTGGACTATGCTAACGCCCTGTACCTGGGACTCCCAAAGTACCAAATCTCCCGTCTGCAAGTCGTTCAGAATACGGCCGCCAGACTGGTGACTGGGAAAAAAAAATGGGAATCAATCTCACCTTCGTTGAGAACCCTTCACTGGCTGCCAGTAAAAGACAGAATTGCATTTAAAGCACTCTGCCTGACACATAAGTGCATCCATGGGAAGGCTCCGCAATATCTTTGCGACAAGATAGAACCTCACAATTCGAATCGCGTTCTGCGATCCACCGACTAAAATCTGGTCAGGGTACCAAAAACCAAATACAAGTCCAAAGGAGAAAGAAGGTTTGCTTTTCAGGGTCCTAGACTATGGAACGCTTTACCAACGAGCATTCGGTTGGAGGAAAACCACCTGACTTTCAGAAGACAGATCAAAACTCTGCTCTTTTGATGTCATGAGACACGAACAACTAGCGCCCAGAAGTGATTCAGTTCGCATGCGCCGCGCTTTATAAGTTTTTCATTCATTCATTCATTCACTATCCCTTTCCCCCACTTTATTTAATTTAAGCCTATGTTTGTCACGTTTTAGTCTTATTTTTGTTTGTGCACGTTTTGTTCACTGTGAGATTATTAGGGTGCCGGTCCTCGGGTCAGCCCTGAACGTCTTGGGAGTAGGTGGACATGGCCTTCTGGCTTAGTTCACTTTCTCTCATGGGGTCTCCCTTCGGGGGAGCCCCACCTAGTACTGGGAGGGTTCTGTTTCGGCAGTCCCTCCGAGGAAGTTGGGTCCGTGTCGGCTTTGGTTGCTCGGACCACAGTACCTCAGTCCCCGTCTGGAGCCTAACGCCCCGGGGGATCAGGGTTTGGGTCCCTCTTCACAGGAGGACCACTTGACGTTGCACCCGTCTGCACGTTTTTGTGAACACTCTTTATGTGTGTGCACATTTTTTCTGCACCGGGTGGAGTTTTTGGGTGTGTTCACACGCCATAGGCTTTTTAAAAAAAAAAAGAAAGCTGTTCCAAAAAAACAAAAACAAACGTATTTCTCCATCTATCAATCCATCTATGGCTAGCATTAGAAAGTTTATTAATCGTAATGGTAAACAGAACCCTGAATCCTGTTAGGGCTGAAAAGCCAGGGATACAATTACTTTGTATATGTAAAAGGAGAAGAGGAAACAGTTGCTACTCTCAGTTTACAAGTCATTACTACAATAAAGGGCCATAACAAAGGACTGGGTGGAGTTCTTTGTTCTCCAAACTATTGCAAATGGCATACACCTCTGCCAGGAGGAAATTTATTTTAGCAAATAATCTCATGGCTCCGGAATAATGTAGGGTTTGCTTGGTTTAAAGCGTAAGGAGCACAAATGTTATATTTCAGGGGTGCAATCCCCCTTCTTCACACAATTCCAGTGTACAAATGAACACAATTAAAGGAGATGTAAACCCAATGCCTAAAATGTCATATACACTTTATCGTGTTCATTTAAAGTGATTGTAAAGTATTTTTTTTTTTCATTTTGGATAGTATAGTGAGGGTTATACCCCTGTCAATTTTTTTTTTTTTGCCATCTGTGTCCCATTGTGGAGATATCACTTCACTTCCTGTCCCATAGCCAAACAGGAAGTGAGAGGAAATCCCTGTAAATCAAAAGAATTCCTTGGGGACCCCCAGGTCACCAGAAGTAGCATTTCCATTGGAAGATTTCCCCTCTATTACTTTTCTATAGGGACATCCCAAAATGTGGGTAATTTCTTTTACATTCACTTTCAATGATATTGGTAAACAGGACAAATAGAGAGGGTGGGTCGATTAAGGCTCGATTCACACTAATGCGTTTTCTGGTGCATTTTGCATTTTGCAGAAATGCAGGGAAATTTTTTAACATGGGTTCCTAAGGAACATGTTCACATCAATGCATTTTTGTGCCTCTGCCTTTTTGGAAAGGGTTGGGGACTTTTCTTTTTTGCATGTAATAGACTTCAATAGACCCGCATCCAAAACGCAAGTACTGCGATTTTAACACCATTTTGCCGCGATTTGCATTTTGTCTTTACACTGTATATAGCTGGTTGCTAAGGAGGGGTCCGGAAGCTGGCCGCAGCATCCTTAACAACCGATGAGTTAACAGCTGTCAGCAGGCCTCCCTCTGAATGTAAAAAAAAATTGCCTGCTTAGAAAATAATCAAGACAAAAAACAGTGTGCCCCCCCCCCCCCAGGTCCATACCAGGCCCTTGGGTCTAGTATGGATTTGGAGGGGACCTCCCATGCCAAAATAAAAAAAAATAGCACCCCCCCCCCAAATCCATACCAGACCCTTATCTGAGCATGCAGCACGGCAGGTCAGGAAAGGGAGGGGACGAGCAAGCGCCCCTTCCCCTCCTGAACCATACCAGACCGCATGCCCTCAACATTGGGGGATGGGTGCTTTGGGGCAGGGCCACCCCCCCTCCCCAAAACACCTTACCCCCATGTTGATAAGGACAAGGGCCTCTTCCCGACAACCCTTGCCCAATGGTTGTCAGGGTCTGCGGGCGGGGGCTTATCGGAAACTGGAAGCCCCCTCTTCTTCTTTGGTGTTCTTCTTCGTCTGCCACCGCTCCCGCCGACGACCCTCCTCCGATGCTGCGTCCCGCTGATCTGCCTGCGCCAATGTCAAACATTTCTTAAATAACGATGGGGGTGTGACAATCGGATTACGTCACTCAGAGGCCACGCCCCCTATGACAACACCCCCTGGGGCATGATGGGTCCGTGACGTCACAAGGGGGCATGGCCTCCAGATAATGTAATCTGATTGTCACGCCCCATCGTTATTTAAAAAATGCTTGACATCGGCGCAGAGAGATCAGCGGGACGCATTGAAGGAGGGCACTCGGGCATAGAGAATGATTTTCCGCTATTTTCACAACACAGTGCCTCCCAGCCAATCAGGGGGCTGGCAGGGCTGGTCACCCTAGGCGAAACCTCATTTTGCTGCCCCCCTTGGCTCCACCCCCCTTTGCCCTGCCCATGTATAACCCACCTTTTTAATGAAGTGCCCATCAAATGCAGCCTCACCATCGTCGATCAAATGCAGCCTCACCAGCGCCCATCAAATGCAGCCTACCAGCACCCATCAATGTAGCCTACCAGCGGCCATCAATAAATGTTTGTTTGCTTCCATTTATTCGGGAGAAGGGACACAGACACAGTCCTCCATCGCCGCTGTGCCTCTGACACTATGTGTGAATGGAGCGGTGGCTGTCTGCTGATGCTGAGACTTAGGTGCTTGCTGCAGAGAGAAGGGAGTAGGAACACCAGTGGCCGGGCGCCCTAGGCAGCAGTGCACCCTAGGTGGCTTTTTAGTTTGCCTAGTGATAGCACCGGCCCTGGAGGCAGATCAGTGAGACCTGTTTCCTGAATGGCCAAAGCAACAGGCGATCCTATTGCATGCCCAGCGCTTTGGCAGAAGAGGAGACACACAGAGAAGGAAGCTGGAGGATCGGACTCCTTCACCGCTGCTGCCCGCACTAATGCTGTTCTATACAGAGCTTTTTTTCTCAGAAAATAGGTACAGGAACTCAACCACGACCCTGTTTAGATTTCACAAACAGTAGAAAGGTCTTAAAGGGGCATTAAATACCAGGATTGCATTACATACAGAGTGCAGAGTTCTGGGGGTTACACACAGAGTGCAGAGCTGTCACTTGTAAACACAAAAACCAGACTTCTGTGTTTTACAAGTGATTGTGGTGAGCAGGCACCAAAGGGTCTGAGCCAAAGGTGGCGGAACTGGGTTCCCCCAAGTTCCCCCTGAAAAAAAGCCCTGGTTCTATATATCATGATCTGTGATGCTGCTCTATATACCCTGATTTATGATGCTGCTCTATATACCCTGATCTGTAAGGATGGTCTATATACTGTACACTGATCTGTGATGATAATCTTTATACCCTGATCTGTGATGCTGATCTATATACCCTGATCTGTGATGCTGATCTATATACCCTGATCTGTGATGCTGATCTATATACCCTGATCTGTGATGCTGATCTATATACCCTGATCTGTGATGCTGATCTATATACCCTGATCTGTGATGCTGAGCTATATACAGAACTTTGTCCTGTGATGCTGATCTATATACCGTATCTGCATACCTCCCAACATTTTGAGATTGTAATGAGGGACACCAACTAGCACATGTATGCAGGGCTTTTTTTTTACTGCTACTATTCCTTTATATTGGCTTTTAAAATGTACAAATGCAGCAATTTAGAAATTGGATTAAATGTTTAGCACTGGGAAACACTTTTTTAAAGATAAAAAGTACATTTTATATACAACTATATAGATCAGACCAAAATAAGGGACAAATGAGAAGGAAAGAGGGATAGAGGGACATTGCTCCAAATCAGGGACAGTCCCTTTAAATCAGGGACAGTTGGGAGCTATGTATATGTAATGCTGATCTATATACTGCATTTGTTGACCTTAGAGCTTTGTTATTGGGTTTAATACAAGGAGACTGATATCATTATGTGAGATTTTGTATTCTTTTGGAAAATCGTGACGCGATGGATGCGACCGTCGGAAGCCTCTCGGAAGACTGTCAATCAAGAAGGAACGCCCGCTCCCGAAGACCCATACCCGGAAGAGACGGAAGAAGATGCATCTCGAAAACGGTAAGTACTGCTCATATTTTAAAACAAATAGCCGATTCCCCTAGACCAAACGAGCAGGAATCTAAGGGGAAATTTTTTTTTTTTAATAAATGGGTGAACTCCCGCTTTAAAGAAAAGTAAAATTCAGGTTAACATTAGTCAGCCAGGACCTGTGTAAGTACCCAGGACTTGGTTGAAACAGTTTAAAGGAAACAGTCAGGAACACTATGCAAACAACAAAAGCAATAGGTAACAATATGTACAGATTAAATAGACTCCCCAATAACTCTTGGTGTGTGTGGGATTATGTGGCTTAAGGGGAACCCCAGGCCGGGCCTACGATGCTTCTAGTACACACCCAGTGAAATTATCTCAATACCCGTGGTGTGTCCCCTTTAAGAGCAACCGCGGTAATGTGCTGGAGGCAAAGCTTTGCGTCTTATTATCTTCTACCGGCAATGTAGGAGCTCTGTGGACAATATTTGGATGTGGTATTCTATGAAAAGCATTAAAGGTTCCTGGGCAAAGCCCCCTCACCAAATCCTGTACCCAGTCAGTGGTCCTCCCCTGAGCGATCGTTCCATCTTAGATGTAGGTGTGTCGCAGTGGCATTCAGTCCTTGAGCTGTTGTAGGGTGTCCTTCTTTAGCATGGACAGTCTGTTCCTCTGGGCTGGAGCTGCATGAACAATCTGTTCTTCTGGGCTGAAGTTGCAGGCTGTGTGCCCCTTGGTAGGCCACAAATCCACACACACATAGAGTGCAGGAGATGCTCTCCTGATGGGGTGCAGGCAAAAAGAGGCTCTGGCCTAGTTCCTCTGGCTTTTTATCTCCTCTTCTGCTGCTGTCTGATGATTGGCTTAGGCTCTTCCAATAGGGAGTTTACAAACAAGCAGTTCTGAGAGTCTGTGTGTGAAAAGAGAAAGGGGGGGGGGGGTGGAAAAGCCCACGCTGCTGCAGCAGACAGCTGTCCCCTAATAGATTAGATCAGTCTGGAGAAGTACCTGCTACACACATACTGAACTACAAAATAGCATCTGAAAGTGGGTAGGATGTATTAGGCAGCAAGTGAACATGTAGATGTGTTAAAAGCAGAAAAAAATAGGCAATTGTAAAGATTTGAGTGACTTTAAGTGACAAGGGCCAAATTATAACACGTCTGGGTCAGAGCATCTCCAAAACGGCAGTTCTTGTGGGATGTTCCCTGGTCTGGAGTGGTCAGGATCCACCAAATGTAGTCAGGGCCGGATTTCCCACAAGGCCACCGAGACCAGGCCTCGGGGCGACAGTGGGTGAAGGGGCGGCGCCGCTCTTGCGGCAACTTCTCGGCTTTCGCGGCCGCCCCCCGCACTAACATAGCCCCCCAGTGGGCGGCGGCACTGTAATGTACTATTTTTTGCCACCGCCGCTGGAGGTCTGCGGCCGGCGGAGATAATGTCTCCACCCGCAGCCATTTTCCAGAAAACCACAGACTAGTTATAAACGAGAAGGGAGCCTGCCGAGTGGCTACAATAGAAATGCATCTGCGGCACCGCCCACCCCCCGCCCCTGGTCGGATTGTCTGTCATCTGTGACCTGTTGTGGAAAGGGTGGGCGGTGCCACCACTCAATCTCTATTGTAGCCACTCGGCAGGCTTCCTTCTTGTTTATAACTCGTCTGTGGTTTTCTGGAAAATGGTTGCCCCTAATTTTTCCCCCCTCAGCCTTCAGTAATGGCGGCGGTGACACTACTGCTGGCATATAGAAGGACTCTAATGGGGGGGACACCTGAGATGTAAGGAAGCACTTCGCTGGGGACAGTGACACCTGAGATGTAAGGAAGCACTCCGCTGGCTGGGGACAGTGACACCTGAGATGTAAGGAAGCACTCCGCTGGGGACAGTGACACCTGAGATGTAAGGAAGCACTCCGCTGGCTGGGGACAGTGACACCTGAGATGTAAGGAAACACTCCGCTGGCTGGGGACAGTGACACCTGAGATGTAAGGAAGCACTCCGCTGGCTGGGGACAGTGACACCCAAGATGTAAGGAACACTCCGCTGGGGACATTGACACCTGAGATGTAAGGAAACACTCCACTGGGGACATTGACACCTGAGATGTAAGGAAACACTCCGCTGGGGACAGTGACACCTGAGGTGTAAGGAAGCACTCCGCTGGGGACAGTGACACCTGAGATGTAAGGAAGCACTCCGCTGGGGACAGTGACACCTGAGATGTAAGGAAGCACTCCGCTGGGGACAGTGACACCTGGGATGTAAGGAAACACTCCGCTGGGGACAGTGACACCTGGGATGTAAGGAAGCACTCCGCTGGGGACAGTGACACCTGGGATGTAAGGAAACACTCCGCTGGGGACAGTGACACCTGGGATGTAAGGAAACACTCCGCTGGGGACAGTGACACCTGGGATGTAAGGAAACACTCCGCTGGGGACAGTGACACCTGAGATGTAAGAAAGCATCTCCCAGGAGATGAAGGACCCGGCCTTGGGGCGGCACAGGGAGTAAATCCGGGCCTGAATGTAGTGCAATAAAAGGAAACTGTAAAACTAAAAACAGGGTCATGGGGGGCCAAGTCTCATTAATGCCTACGGGAAAGCCAATCAACTAGAAAGGCTACTGTAACTCAAATTTTGGAAAGTGTAAATGCTGGTTCTGAAAGAAAAGTTTCAGAACACGCAGTTCAATTAGGGTTGCCACCTGTCCGGGATTCACCCAGACAGTCCGGGATTTGAATCATGTGTTCTGGTTTCAGTTTACCTGAAACCCAGACACAATATTCAGACATGAATGTGGCTGAGAACAGGGCCCCATAAGAGGGAGAGGGGGCACTATGCACGCCACATTACTATTCTCTTTGGAGCGCCCAAAGGTGTCCCAGATCTGTTACAATCCTCTAGTGTACGCTTAAAAAATATATATATTTGCTGTGCGCTGCTAAAGTGTTTGGGTTTGGCTTGAAGAAAAAGTGGCAACGCTACTAAGCGCCCATGTGAATGAACCCTTATGGAAAAGTATTGGCTTGTGTGGACACTAGGGTTGCACCAATACCATTTTTTAATGGTGAGTATGCGTACTGATACTTGTGCTCAAGTACTTACCGATACCGATACCTTTGCAGTAAGATTTGAGCCCATACAAAATGAATGGGCTCAAATCGCACTGCAAAGAATCACATGCGATTTGGACAGGAATGTGGTGCAATTCCTGCTTGAATCACATTCAGTTTCCTACACTGTTCCTGTGTGAACACAAGTTGACAAGCCTGGGTTCACGCAGGAAGAGTGCGGGAAACTGCATGCAATTCGGACAGGAATCGCAACCCATTCCTGTTCAAATGGCATGCGATTCTTTGCTGTGCGATTTAAGCCCATTCATTTCATATGGGCACCGCAAAGGTATTGTTTTATGTATCACAGTATTTGCACAAGTAAAAGTACTGCATGACAACCCAACTAAACACGTGTGCTCAACTCTTTGACATCTGAGTGAATTTAACCAGTTACTCACCACCCTATAGACGATATACGTCTACAAGGCGTTTGCTTAACTCTGGGAGGACGTCCATGGATGTCCTCCCAGAAACGTGCTCCCACGCGCCCTCTGGGGCGCGCACATGGGAATGTCCGTGACCGCCGGGTCCTCCGGACCCGGTGCATCTTGGATCACGGTAAATCGCTGCTGATAGCGGCGGTTTACCACGTGATCGCTCCGTCCAATGACAGAGCGATCACTTGTAAACAAACCGGCGTCATGTGATGACGCCGGTTCCTCCCTCCCCTCTCTGTACCGAACGGTACAGTGTGAGAGGAGAGGGGGGGGGGGGGAGAGAGCGGAGGCAGCAACAGTGCTGTGGTACAGTGTGAGAGGAGAGGGGGGGAGAGAGCGAACGGTACAGTGTGAGAGGAGAGGGGGGGGGAGAGAGCGGAGGCAGCAACAGAACTGCAGTCACAGATCCAGCCATCCATCCCTGCTCAGCCATCCCTGCCCCATACTAAGACTGTGCAATACCCCACAATACTCTGCAATACCCCACACTACTCTGCAATACCCCACAATACTCTGCAATACCCCACACTACTCTGCAATACCCCACACTACTCTGCAATACCCCACACTACTCTGCAATACCCCACAATACTCTGCAATACCCCACACTACTCTGCAATACCCCACAATACTCTGCAATACCCCACACTACTCTGCAATACCCCACAATACTCTGCAATACCCCACACTACTCTGCAATACCCCACACTACTCTGCAATACCCCACACTACTCTGCAATACCCCACAATACTCTGCAATACCCCACACTACTCTGCAATACCCCACACTACTCTGCAATACCCCACAATACTCTGCAATACCCCACACTACTCTGCAATACCCCACAATACTCTGCAATACCCCACACTACTCTGCAATACCCCACAATACTCTGCAATACCCCACAATACCCTGCAACGTCGCCTATGGGGATTTTTAAGTAGCAAAGTTTGGCGCCATTCCACGAGCGTGTGCAATTTTGAAGGGTGACATGTTGGGTATCTATTTACTCGGCGTAACTTCATCTTTCACATTTATGCAAAAGAATGAAGAAAAAATACAAAATTTGCTAAATTTTATAACAGAAACAAAGAATTTTTTTTTTTTTTACAGAATTTTCAGTCTTTTTTCTCTTATAGCGCAAAAAATAAAAAACCCAACAGTGATTAAATACCACCAAAAGAAAGCTCTATTTGTGTGAAAATTTCATTTGGGTACAATGTTTTATGACTAAGTAATTGTCATTCAAATTGTGAGAGCACCGAAAGCTGAACATTGGTCTGGTTATTAAGTGGGTTTACGTGCCTGGTGGTCAAGTGGTTAAAGGTATGGGATCATTTCTCTGGTGGGTGAGAGGAATCATGGGATATTTATATGTCATACAGCCATAATATAAGCAGGGTGTAGAGCAGGGGTCTCCAGCTGTTGCGGAACTACAAGTCCCATCATGCCTTTTTGAGTCATGCTTGTAGTAGTCAGGTTTGCAATGCCTCATGGGACTTGTAGTTTCGCAACAGCTGGAGAGCCATCAGTTTGAGACCTCTGGTGTAGAGAATGAGGTGACTTCGCATTGCAGAGGGAAATATGACTAGACAAATATGGGGACACTTTCAGCACTGAAAACGTTGCATTAGTCAGTAACAGTTTATAAATAGACGTCTCTATCTCAGCAATTTCAGAGACATATAGATTCTGAATACATATAATGCAACTTGATAAGACTGTTACAATCTCATGATTTTATCTGTATTGTACAGCATACAGAAACTCTATCATACTCAGACGCTCTGCTCCGTCACCTCTATGGTGTTGGAGGACCGGAGTTGATTGGCAGTGAAGGAGTTGATGGGCGGGGAGAGTGCGGATTGGCTGCTGGCTGTTCTGGTAGAAGAAGTATCGGTCAGTGGAGTTTGTCCCGAGCCCAGCGATCAACATGCTGCTGTCATTCAGGTAGATGGTGTATGAGGTGCAGAGCTCGTCTTGTCTGTCCGTATCCCATCATTATATGATAATAGGGGGCCATGGACTGGCGTAGGACAGGCGAGGTTTGGGAGAGAATGGGTGTGGTGATAGGACAGGGCATGGTGTGTGGGAGGAGCCTCTATGTTCTATGGAATGTGACAGTACAGAGGGCAGCTCAAGTACTCATCCCATCTACTATAGGGTAACTGGGATCCATCTCCTATAGGCTACAAGGGGAGAGGAAGCTCATATGATTGGATGATGTAGAAAATGGTCACACTGCTGAATTTAAAGGGACCGTTCACCATTACAGTGCATCCAGAATAAAGATGAGCTCTGGCGTGTTCGCATAGAACATGTGCAGAGCCCGCCAGGAAGTGAGCACGGCGCTGTGCTAATCACAGCCAGGGAGACATTTCACGATGCTCGGCTGCAGGGATCGTGAAATGTCTCCCTGGCTGTTATTAGCGCAGTGCCGTGCACACTTCCTGGCGTGCTTTGCACGTGTTCTATGCGAACACGCCGGAGCTCATCCTTAATCCAGAAAGTATTCACAGCGCTTCACTTTTCCCACATTTTTTTTTATGTTACAGCCTAAAATGGATTCAATTCATAATTTTCCTCTAAATTCTACAAAAAATTCCACATAATAACAACGTGAAAAATGTTTGTTTGAAATCTTTGCGAATTTCTTAAAAACAAAATATATCCACATGTACAGAAGTATCCACAGCCTTTGCTCAATACTTTTCTGAAGCACCTTTGGCACCAACTACAGCCTCCAGCCTTTTTTAGTATGATGTTACAAGCTTGGCACACCTATTTTTGGGCAGTTTCTCCCATTCTTCTTTGCAGGACCTCTCCAGCTCCATCAGGTTGGATGGGGAGCGTCGGTGCACAGCCATATTCAGATCTCTCCAGAGATGTCCAATTGGGTTCTGGCTGGGCCAATCAAGGACATTCAGAGTTGTCCCGTAGCCACTCCTTTTTATCTTGGCTGTGTGCTAAGAGTCGTTGTCCTGTTGGAAGATGAACCTTCGCCCCGGTCTGAGGTCCAGAGAGCAGTTTTTCATCAAGGATGTCTCTGTACATTGCTGCATCCATCTTTCCCTCGATCCTGACTAGTCTCCCTGTTCTTGATGCTGCAAAACATCCCCACAGCATGATGCTGTCACCACCATGCTTCACAGTAGGGATGGTATTGGCCAGGTAATGAGCTGTGCCTGGTTTTCCACAGACATGACGCTTGCATATCTCCCAACTTTTTAAGATGGGAATGAGGGACACCTATCGGCAAAAGTATGCAGGCATAGGACACACCCCTTGCCACGCCCCTTTAAAGGGGAATTGTACAAAAAATAAGATTAGTTAAACCCACAAGTGCTTTTTTTATTATTACTATTCCTTTATATTGGCTTTTAGAATTTACAAATGCAGCAATTTAGAAATCAGATGAAAGTTTTAGCACGAGAAACACTTTTTGATAGATAAAAAGTGTATTTTATATACATCTATAAAGATCAGACCAAAATGAGGGACAAATGAGGAGGAATGAGGGACATTGCTCCAAATCTGGGACAGCGCCTTGAAATCAGGAACAGTTGGGAGGTATGCGCTTGCCATTCAGGCCAAAGAGTTCAATCTTTGTTTCATCAGACCAGAGAATTTTTTTTTCATGGTCTAATGCCGCGTACACACAATCATTTTTCGGGTTCTAAAAAATGATGTTTTTCAGGCTCTTGAAAAAACAATGTTTTTTTCAACTTGATCATTAAAATGGCCTTGCCTACACACGATCGTGAAAAAAAAAATGCTCTAGCAAAGCGCGGTGACGTACAACACGTACGACGGCACTATAAAGGGGAAGTTCCATGCAGATGGCCCCACCCTTGGAGCTGCTTTAGCTGATTCCGTGTTAGTAAAAGACTATTCGCGCTTTTCTGTCTGTTACAGCGTGATGAATGTGCTTACTCCATTACAAACGGTAGTTTTACCACAACAAGCGCTCCCGTCTCATAACTTGCTTCTGAGCATGTTCAAATTTTTCACGTCGTTAAAGCCCACACACGACCATTTTTTAGAACCCGAAAAACGACAACGTTAAAAAACGTAGTTAAGAAATAGAGCATGTTCGAATTTTTTTTTGCTAATTTTTTAGAACCCGAAAAATGCTCTGAAGCCCACACACGGTCGTTTGTAATGACATTTAAAAAAAACGTCATTTTTTAGAACCTGAGCCGTGTGTACGCAGCATTAGAGTGCTTCAAGGTGCCTTTTGAAAATCTGTGGCTCAATTGCCTATTTTTACCTCTCCCTAGCCACCTTTGTAAATGAGGCCTATTTCCTCATGTCACCCTACGAAGGTCTTTTCACCTTGCTTGATGGCACTTTGGTTACCCAGCATTTAAAGAGGGCCTCCAGTCTTCCCTACAAAAATTAAGTAAGAAGCTACAAATACTGTAGCTGCTGACTTTTAAAATAAGGACACTTACCTGCCCCTGGATCCAGCATTGTCTTCACCCAGGCTGATTCTTCAATCAGCTTTGGCTACAGGCATTGGCATCTTTACTAAGGGAATCCGTCAGTGAAGCCTTCCAATGGCACAATAGGCAAACCGCGCTATGCTTTGTGTTTACTGCCACTGTTTTCTGGGACTTGTAACGTGTCCTGGAAGGCCGCAGGGGAAGGAGGGGGGCCAAACTTCCTCTCAGATCGCCACGGCCATCTGACTGGAAGTGGAGGATTGGGTACCTGTCAAAATCGGGTACCTGCTCTCACCCTCCCCCACAAAAAGAAACTGAAAAAGGTGCCAAATGTAAAGGAAGGGGTTAGGGGCGCGGGTGAAGTCGACCCTTTTGGGTGAAGTTCTACTTTAAGTTAAAAAAAATGTTTTTGCTTTTTATTCTTTGTCCTCTCTCTTTACAGATCTGGTATAACATGTCAGATATCACGGCTTCTCAGCAGATCGTTAATGACAACGAGTACAGTACACTCTAATGGGAAACTGCCAGATATGAGAGAAGGTAAGATTGGCAAATCTAATTTAACTAAAACCAATTTTTCAAAGATGTTTTTTTTTTTTTTCATAACTTTAGATACAATATATGACTTTAGACCAGGGTTGGGCAACCATGGCTCTCCAGCTGTGGTGAAACTACAAATCCCATCATGCCTCTGTCTCCAGATATCAGCTTCACAACAACTGGAGTGCTGAGGTTGCCGGCACATGCTTTAAACATTGCTTGTTTGTTTTCTGGCATGGACAGTTTTTGGCACAAGGCTTTTGCCACCGAAGATCAAGTAAAATCAGCAAGTTGCCTAAAGTGTCAGAAAGCACTTAATCATTCTTGGCATTTAAGCCTGCACCCTAAAATCTGAACACCATGCATCCATATACAGCTATGACGTTGTAGGCTCAGAGGTCCCTAGGTATCCTATTACGCAAAGGATGGATCCTATAAACGGCACATCAATGCTGACCCATTGGTATTGGAATAAGTGGCAGTCTCAGCCGGGGCTCCCGCCAGGCCACGCCCCCAACACATTTCACTCTGCTCCTCAGAGCTTCATCATGATTAAGCTTGGAATGAAATGAGTTAGGGGTGTGGCCTGGCCGGAGCCTAGGCTGAGACTGGCATTCATTTCAATACCAATGGGTCTGCATTGATGTGCGGCTTCATGGGATTCATCCTTTGCTCTTTAAAAAAAAAAAAAACACCCTGCAGGGCAAAGGCATATGAGCTAGTATGCATAGCATACTAGCTCATTATGAAGTACTTGCCTGAGATTGAAGCCCCCGCAGCGGTGCTCAGTCACCTCCTCTGTCGGCGCCATCTCTCCACGAGTCTTTTCCGCATATCGCGGCTCCGGCGCTGTGACTGGCCGGAGCCACGATGATGTCACTCCTGTGCATGCGCGCCGGTGCCGCCACTAACGGCATTAATGCTGTTAGTAACGGCACGCTCAGTACGCCTGCGCGCTGTTTACGGTGCCTTTCTTTTGCAAATATCGCCTAAACCCGTGTTTCTAGGCTTAACTGTAGGTTAAAGTGGTCTGTAAGGGTTTACAACCACTTTAACAGTTGTTTGGAGCCGAGCTCTTTCCTTGGCCTGCACTCACAGTGGTGGAGACAGGATGCTTTCCCTTGCAGCCTGAGCGGCACATATTTTCCATTACCGGTTCCCTAGGTATCCTCCCATACCAGAAAGTGCAAAGCTATATTTCAGGAGGAGTTTCAGACAAAGGGAACATTTCTTAAAGCGGGAGTTCACCCATTTATAAAAAAAAAAATGTTCTCCCCTTAGCTTCCTGCTCGTTCGGTCTAGGGGAATCGGCTATTTGTATTAAAATATGAGCAGTACTTACCCATTTTCGAGCTGCATCTTCTTCCGTCGCTTCCGGGTATGGGTCTTCGGGAGCGGGCGTTCCTTCTTGATTGACAGTCTTCCGAGAGGCTTCCGACGGTCGCATCCATCGCGTCACTCGTAGCCGAAAGAAGCCGAACGTCGGTGCGGCTCTATACTGCGCCTGCGCACCGACGTTCGGCTTCTTTCGGAAAATCGTGACGCGATGGATGCGACCGTCGGAAGCCTCTCGGAAGACTGTCAATCAAGAAGGAACGCCCATTCCCGAAGCCCATACCCGGAAGCGACGGAGAGGATGCATCTCGTAAACGGGTAAGTACTGCACATATTTTAAAATAAATAGCCGATTCCCCTAGTAAAAACGAGCAGGAATCTAAGGGGGAAAAGTGCCCTCTAAGGGTGAACCCCCGCTTTAAGGTATTGCTTAAAGCAAAACAAAACTCCCAAAATAACTGCCTCCACCTTCCAGCGCCAGCCTTCTCTCACCAGTCGCTGTCATCTTCTTCCCAGGTGCAAGGTTTTCAACCTCTTGATTGATCAGTGGGGAAGTGGTGGGAGAGGGTGATGCCATCCTGTGCATGCTCTTGGGAGTTGGTCATTCTGGCACATCCCAAGTGTGGTGCGAATGCATGTTCAGTGTTGTTGTAGTATATGTAGTCTTCAGTAGAAGACTGATGCCGCGTACACACAAACAAGAAATGTTCGACGTGAGCTTTTTATCGGAAATTCCGACTGTGTGTATGCTCCATCGGACATTTTCTGTCGGAATTTCCGACAAGAAAAATTTGAAAGCTGGTTCTCAATTTTTCCGCTGCACGGCGCAAGCCAGTGGATTGGTTCATTGTGCCGCTCTGTAAAAAGGTACCGCACACCGACTTTCACACCATTGCAATGCATTTGGCCTTGTCATGCAGTAGGATTGTGCTGGAATAGATGCCCAACGCAGTCACTCTGAATCTGGTGTGTATATACCCTAAGGGCCCTTTTTACACGGGGCGGATCAGTAATGATCCGCCTCCTTGTGTCCGTAAGCTCAGCGGGGATCGCTCTGTAAATCCCCGCTGAGCCGGCGGCTGACAGGGCGGTCCCCGCACACTTTTCTCCGCTCTCCCCTATGGGGGATCGGATGAAAACGGACCGTGTGTCCGTGTTCATCCCATCCGATCCGCAGACAGAAGAAAAAATAGGGTTTTCTTCCGTCTGCAAAATCGGATGTTTGTGGAGGCGGATGATTACAGGTGTCAGCGGATGTTTATCTGCTGACACCGGCAATCACATAGGGACCCATGTATGTCCCTTTTTCATCCGCAAATGGATGGATGAAAAAGCAGACATACGGTCCGCATGTCTGAAAGGGGCCTAACTTAGTTCAGTTTTAAGAAGATGTAATATTTCTATATTTTCCCAAATCTTCACTTTTTAGTTCAGCTCCACTATAGTGGGAACAGGAAATAATTTATTACTAGCTCCTGAGTAAGGGGTAATGTGACAAATGCACTAAAAATAAATTTTTCAAAACTTTCATTTCCGAAAAGCCATAATAAACACATTCTTCTCTATGCTGTACTAATTCTGAATTTTGACTCCCCCCCCCCCCTTTTTATTTTCACCTGGTGATCCAGCCTGTAAGTCTGTTTTTTTTAAACTTCCTTTAACAGACCAAGCTGTCTAACAAAAGTGGCAGATAGAGGGCTGAGAAAAAACATTTTATGTTAATTACAGTGGTCAACGTCTGTAAAACCTTTATCCCTAAGGCCCCTTTCACAATACTGCGTTTCCACCGCGATTTCAGGGAATGCCTGTGTAAACGTGAGGTCTATGGACTTCAACTCGCATCAAAGTCAGAACAAAGTAGTTCAGGGACTACTTTGAAGTCAGTGTGACTTGAAGTCGCACAGATATGAATGGTACTCATTGGAAATCATGTAACTGCTTATAAAGTACTATCTGGTATTACATTTTCATTTGTTGGTCCCTTTTAGCTAAATCTGCTAGTAGTCTAACACTAGTCTTTTCCACAGACTGCCAATGATGCTGCCCAAAGGTGTCTCTGTTGTGCCTCCATAGAGTGGGGACGCCCTAAAAATAGATAAAGAAAAGAGGGTGCAGCGGCCTTGTGCATTATTCTAAGCAACGCTGTATCCTGGCCTAGGCCAACAAGGTCCAGGCCTAGGGCAGCACTTTGCAGGGGGGCAGCACGGAAAGAGTCCCCACCGGCTTGTGCTACAGTGTTAGTGTAACGCAAGCTGCTTCTAATTTTGACTGTCCTATCAGCCTGGATCACAAACCTTCCTCACTCTTCTATGTTTTCTGCTGCACCATTGGCATGGCTATATCTTCTTAGTCCTCTCCATAAAATTATCAGAAATTTATGCTTAAAGTAGAATTATAGGCAACACTTTATTTTTTCTTTTGGATAGAGTAAGGGAGGGAAGTGAGAGGAAATCTATGCAAATTAAGGGAATCCAATGCCCCCTGACCCTAAGAACTAGTGTCCCCACTCGAAAATTTCAGGGCGTGGCCTTGACAGGAAGGGGAGGGTCATATTTAAATTAGGGGGTGCACGAGTTTAGCTAGGCCTAGGGCAGCACAAAACCTAAATACACTACTGATCCTAAGCAAGTTTATTAATAAAAATGAATTAAAATCACTTTGTAAAAACCACCTATTCGTGGCGAACAGTCTTAAATCGACAATCTCCAGATGGTAAAGGAGAGGACATCAGGACCACTGTTGGTTGACGCATTTCGAAGGAGTACCTTCTTCCTCAGAGCCTTTGGAATGTACTCCTTCGAAACGCGTCAACCAACAGTGGTCCTGATATCCTCTCCTTTACCATCTGGAGATTGTCGATTTTAAAACTGTTCACCGCGAATAGGTGGCCTTTACAAAGTGATTTTTCTTCACGTTTTGTGAGTATTTCTAATTAATTTTTATAAATAAATTTGCTTGGGATAATGCACAAGGCTAGTGCGCCCTCTTTTTTCTTTATCTCTTTTTGTGACTACTAGGATATCCCCTATCCTGGAGGGCAGCAAGGCCTGAGAAACTATCCCTTGTACAATAGATCACCCAGACATCACACTTATGCGCAAGAGTATTTGTTTGCTGCTATTAAGACTTTGGGGTATCCACATTGCATTCCTTTACTTGTACAAATTGTATGTGCTTAGTAGTTAGCTCAGACTATGTATACCTGCATTCCTTTAAACTGTTAATGTTTCCTGTGTTTTCTCTTTTGTATAACTTGCAAAAATTTATAAATTAACAATTAAAGAAAAAAGACTTTGGGGACACCCTAGACCAGGAAGTGTATTAGTGGTCAGATCACCAGGAGAAAATAAAGGATCCAAGAGCTTCTTGAAACTGTCGAATTACAATGGAAACCAGGCAACCAGCTGCCATTGTCGACTTTTATGAAAGTTGGCAATGGCAGCCTCCAAACCACCTTCCTATAGGTTTCCTTAAATTCAAATTTGTCATTTTGATAAAGTTATCCATGTAAAAAAACAAAACATAAAGTCTTGTAGTACTTTCTGTTATCTTGCAAAGTCCCTGTGGAGTTGTAGAATTGGGAGCAGTCAACATGCACTAGCAAACTCATCCTAACCTCTCCTGTATCCCTAAGCAGTACAAAAGTAGATGTTGTAGCTAAGTGGATGCAGGCCCGAATTCCAAACTAGAAAGCCATTTAGCCTAGGTTGACACTGGAGCAATTTTGCATGCGATTTGACATGCCAAATTGGCGGCAATTGATGGCAATGGCACAGATTCCCAAAAGTCGTTTCTGTACTACTTTGGAGTGTGATTTCAATAGACATCTGTGCAGCAACCCGCAAGATGTTTTTTAAATCACCCCCCCCCCCCCAAAGTCGGAACTGACATGCAGGAATTAAATCGTGCAAGCTTAGCTGAACTCACACTATTTCATTCCCGCTGTCGGTGTCAGCCTGGGCTTAATTGGGTTCAAAGCATTTGGCTTGCGGTTGCAGCACAGCCTCATTTACTTAAAAATGGTTAAGTATGACGGCAGTGCAGCCTGTCAGTTTGACATGCCCCTCCAGCCTCCCATGTGGTGTAGAAGGGAGCACTCTCGCCTAGCAGTAATAAGCGTTCCTGGTTCGAATCTCAACCACGACACTACCTGCCTGGAGTTTGCATGTTCTCCCTGTGGGTTTCCTCCGGGTACTCCTGTTTCCTCCCACACTCCAAAGACATGCTGGTAGGTTAATTGGCTTCTGTATAAATTGGCCCTAGTATATGAATGTGATTTAGGGATTTTAGATGTAAGCTCCTTGAGGGTAGGGACTGATGTGAATATACAATGTATATGTAAAGCGCTGCGTAAATTTACGGCGCTATATAAGTACCGTATATACTCGAGTATAAGCCGACCCGAGTGTAAACGGAGACCCTAAAGTTACCACAAAAACCTGAGAAAATGTATTGACTCGAGTATAAGCCTAGGGTGAGAATGCAGTAGCTACTGTAAGCGGAAAAGAGGGTCAACAATGCCCATTTGCAGCCTTACTGTGCCCATTTGCAGCCTTACTGTGCCCATTCTCATTGTGCCCAGTGCAGCCTTACTGTGTCCATTCTCACTGTGCCCATTGCAGCCTCAGTGTACCTGTATTTTTTGACAGGCTGCGGGCATCCATTTTTCAAAAGTCGCGGCTTCCTCCTGGTCCCGTTTCATTCCGTGATAGTCAGTGTACCTGTCGGGTCGCGGTCATCCATTTTTCAAAAGTCGCAGTATCCTCCTGGTCCGTGATAGGCGTTTGACACTGTGTTCGGCTACCGCCTATCACGGAGGCTCATCCTCGGACTCAGTTTCCCAGCAGACACTGTGTTCAGTGTTCCGCCAATCACGGACCTTCTTTCATCCTCGGACAAGAGGACGTCCGTGATAGGCAGAACACTGAACACAGTGTCTGCTGGGAAAGTCCGAGGATGAGAGGACCTCTGTGATAGGCGGTAGTATGGGCTAGATTCAGAGAGAGAGTTACGCCGGCGTATCAGTAGATACGCCGTCGTAACTCTGAATCTACGCTGTCGTAAATTTAAGCGTATTCTGGAAACCAGATATGCTTAAATTAGGCTAAGATACGAGCGGCGTAAGTCTCCTACGCCGTCGTATCTTAGGGTGCATATTTACGCTGGCCGCTAGGTGGCGCTTCCGTTGATTTCGGCGTAGAATATGCAAATGAGCTAGATACGCCAAATCAGAAACGTACGTGCGCCCGGCGGATTTTTTTACGTAGTTTACGTAAGGTTTTTTCCGGCGTAAGGTTACTCCTGCTATATGAGGAGTATACAATGTTAAGTATGGACGTCGGGACAGCGTTGAATTTTGCGTCGATTGCGTAAGTCGTTCGCAAATAGGGCTTTGCGTAAATTACGTTCACGTCGAAAGCATTGACTATTTGCAACGTGATTAGGAGCATGCGCACTGGGATACGTTCACGGACGGCGCATGTGCCGATCGTTAGAGACGTCATTTAGGTGGGGTCATGTTTTATTTGCATAAAACACGCCCACCTCTTCAGAATTTGAATTTGGCGCGCTTACGCCCGCAGATTTACGATACGCCGCCGTAACTTAGGGCGCAGGTTCTTTATGAATCCAGCCCCAGCCTCACTAAGTTACGGCGGCGTAGCGTATCTAAGATACGCTATGCCCGCACAAACTTACGGCGGGCTATCTGAATCTAGCCCTATAAGTATAAGCCGAGGGGGCTATTTTCAGCCCTAAAAAAAGGGCTGAAAAACTTGGCTTATACTTGAATATATACGGTACCTTTAAATAATAATAATGTTCATTTGCTGTTGTATTGGATAACTTTATCCAGGTGACATGTGTACCTTAGACATGGTGTATAAAGAGTCACTATATCTGAATAACAAAGTTGCAAAAAATGGGGACTTCATCCCAGTCATCCCATGTAATTTCACAAAATGGCAGATGGCTTGATTTAGTGTAAATTTAGCATGTGTAACGTGCGGCATCCATTTTTTTTTTTTTTGAAAAGCCTATGGCGTGTGAACACACCCAAAAAACTCCACCCGGTGCAGAAAAAAAGTGCACACACATAAAGAGTGTTCACAAAAACGTGCAGACGGGTGCAACGTCAAGTGGTCCTCCTGTGAAGAGGGACCCATAACCCTGATCCCCCGGGGCGTTAGGCTCCAGACGGGGACTGAGGTACTGTGGTCCGAGCAACCGAAGCCGACACGGACCCAACTTCCTCGGAGGGACTGCCGAAACAGAACCCTCCCAGTACTAGGTGGGGCTCCCCCGAAGGGAGACCCCATGAGAGCAGGCGAACTAAGCCAGAAGGCCATGTCCACCCACTCCCAAGACGTTCAGGGCTGGCCCGAGGACCCGCACCCTACTAATCACACAGTGACGAAACGTGCACAACAAAAAAGTGACAAACACAGGCTTAAATACAATAAAGTGGGGGAAGGGATAGTGGAGAGGAGAGTGAAAGAAGTGGCCATTGTGGTGAAACAATGACCAGGCCCTCCGGCCAGGAATAAAAAATTCCTCCGGTCCTAGCCAAAACGTGCGGCATCCATACTAGTGGAATGTAAAGACTGCACCTTTTCACTGGGAGATTGGAGGACCATTTTAAATGATTCATGAGACCACCGATACATAGGTGTGAGCTTGTAGGTATTAACATTTTATTTTGCCTCAGTTGTACCTTGCTTGTGTAAATGTTTGTTTTCCCTTGTAGGATGCATACCTGTCCATGTGAATAATGGTGCGTGGTAACTTAAAGCATTTTTATAGCACTCGCTTTGCTTTAAGCCTCTTATTTCCTGCGCATTTTGCTGTGGCTGTGGATTATGGAAGCACTGAACTTTTTTAAAGTGCTGGTCAAGCACACTTGAATGTAATAATATATAAACCTAATGAATCATGGTTGATTGTGCACATTATCCTAAATTTATACAATTCATATGTAAATTAGAAAAAAAAAAAACGCGTTACCTTTTGTGATTTCTAATAAATATTTCTTACAAACAAATTCCTTTGAAATTATTTTATGCGTTGATCATGTGTTGGTCATGAAGTTGTTGCCCATCCATGAATTTGGTTTTGTTGCCCTGGGTAATTTCAGGACTGAATCGGGTTTCCTGCCTGAGCTCCATTTGAAAAGGGGTGGAAAAAAACCTGAAAATCATACTTACCTGGCAGGGTAGTGGCCATGATAACGAAGGTGATACTTCGTGTGGGACTCATTCATTGCACGCCGGGTGTACTGACCCTCAGCTTCATTAATACCGGGGGACTGTGTTCACACTTTAAAAAAAGAAACTGAAAATCATGTCTTTTTGAGAAGTTTATCTGTCAGAGCACTAGCTTATTTACATGTATTTGCATTACCAGTCAAAGTCAGAATCGGATATGCATTGTACAATGCTTGGTTTGATTTGTTTCCATGCACAGATAAACCAGCTGGTTTGTGTTCTAAATAAACGGTGTGATTGAAAAACTGAGCCACAGTCAGTCTATGTACGACAAAACGTGCAAACGTTCCAGGAGTTCAGCCACTTTGTAAACAGTGAAAACACACTATGAGTTAAGTCTAAGGCGGAGCATTGCATCTCCTCAACATATTTCTATTAATTATATCTGATTTGTGGCTCTACCAGAGGATACATGAAACACTTAGGGCTGTGAGTGAGGGGAGAGAAGCACACAAAGCAGCTATGCCCGCCCCTCCCCTCTGCTGCCCATTCTCAGATGCCTTTGCATTTTGTGAATGAGCTCACATAATACAAAGGCTTCTGTGATTGGACAGGATGGGTTAAGGACAGGCATAGTAGTTTCGGCGACTCTGTTGAAGACCTGAAGGATCAGCATGGGGCTTGTGGAACTACAGCGAATGTGGTCTTTTGATCTGTCAGACATTAAAAATAGAGATGAGTTCAGTGAAATGACATGCACCTCCTTGGACTTAACTCCTAGTGTGCCTTCACTGTTTACAAAGGATCTGAATTCCTGGAATTTTACTTTAATTGTAATCATGTATAGAATTTTATCATGTATAGAAATGTAACAAGCTTGCCCTACTTGCTACAACTTATTGATTTGGATCAAATTTTTTTTGAATATGCCTGCACTAAAAAATGGAGCTTTAGAAAAATCCAGCCAGCAAAATGCATTGTTGCATGCACCATCACTCCACTCGCACATGCATGGATACTTCCTCTCTCTTTTTGTTTTTATCTTAACTTGGTTTTGTTGGCTTCTACTGCGCTTGGTATTGATGTTATGTTTAGTTACTTTTGTGTCACTTTATAGATAAAAGTAAGAATAAGGCCCCTTTCACACAGCTGTTCTGATCAGGTCTTCTGGTTAGTTTGTTGGGTGGACCTGATCAGAAGGTTCATTCATCCCTATGGACAGGCCGGTGTAAATGGACTTGTGTCCGTTTACACTCGCCTACCATCAGGTCCACAAAAAAAAAAAAAAGGGAGGGGGGATCCATACTCTTCCATTTAGGCGGATTGGATCGGAAGGTAGTCGTGAGTAAACAGACAGCAGAGTTCATTGATTCCTGGCTGCCCAAAAGAGCAGCGCGGGCTCAAAAACTAGGCGGACACGTAGTCATCCGCCTGATCTGCTCCAAACAGAAGTGGATGTGTTAGCTGATCTCCTGCTGATCGTATTGGAATCTTTGCCTTTTGAAAGGGGCCAAATTGTATTTCCCGTTTTTTTTTGTTGTTTTTTTGGCTCAATTGACAACTAGAGAAAACCTTAAAGTTTGGTGCAGTTTTTGGGCCAGATTCACAGCCGAGATACGACGGCGTATCTCCTGATACGCCGTCGTATCTCTGAGATACGATTGTCGTATCTATGCGGCTGATTCATATAATCAGTTCCGCATAGATAGCCCTAAGATCCGACAGGTGTAATTACACCGTCGGATCTTAGGATGCAATTCTAGGCCGGCCGCTAGGTGGCGTTTCCATAGCGGTCGGCGTAGAATATGCAAATCACAAGTTACGGCGATTCCCGAACGTCCGCGTTACCCGTTGCTCTAACTTTACGTCGTTTCCGTCGAGATGCGCCGCGTAAAACTAAAGCTGCCCTCTAGGTGGACTAGCCAATGTTAAGTATAGCCGTCGTTCCCACGTCGAAATATGAAAAATCACGTCGTTTGCGTAAGTCGTCCGTGAATGGCGCTGGACGCCATTTACGTTAACGTTTAAGCAAATGACGTTCGTGCGACGTCATTTAGCGCAATGCACGTCGGGTAATTTTCCCGACGGAGCATGCGCAGTACGTTCGGCGCGGGAACGCGCCTAATTTAAATGGTGCCCGCCCCATTTGAATTAGGCGGGCTTGCGCCAAGCGCATTTACGTTACACCGCCGCAAGTTTACAGGTAAGAGCTATGTAAATCAGGCACTTACGCTGTAAACATGCGGCGGTGTAACGTAAATGGAATACGTTACGCCGCCGCTGCGTAACGGAAATGTATGTGAATCTGGCCCTTTATTTTTAAGGACCATTGGCTACCTGGTACTTGGGATTTGTTCATTCCTGGTGTCACCATCACGTAGGTGACAAAATGATTGCCGTAAATCATTTAACGGGTAACAAGCATTCAAAATGAAATGAATCCTTGATTCATTATATTTGTATCCTGTACCATGCACTTGATGCACTGGTATTTGAGCTGTAAATAAGTAAAATGTCTGCATTACTTTGGCCTTCCCCTTTACTCCAATATGCTGACCGAATGCTCCAGTCACCATGAGTTTGATCTTTCACTACTGCTTTTTTACAAGGTATAAAGGCTATAGCAATCTGTAGTCACTATGGAGATTCTGGGAGATTCCAGAGGTCAGTTCAAAATGTGCCCTAAACAGCAGATCAGACGCTGTGGCGAATGTTACTTATGCGTTACACACCTTCCCACACTCTGATCCCAGTTTTCAGGAGCTGTCAATGTTAAGGACCACTTCCCCTTTTTTTTTTTTTTTTTTTTTATTATTATTATTTAGATTTAGCTTTGCTAGGTATTAGCATTGAAATGCATTCTTATTTTTTTAATACTACTTATATACTAAATAAATTAGAATAGTCTATATGGTGGCAGTTTTCAATGGCTGTGTCTCCTCTTCGGTCTGTTTCAATTGTCCTGTCTTCCTCTCTATCCCATTCTTCATTGTATAGTAATGGTGACTGTTGGATTCTCTTTCAGTGCGTGATAAACTTAGGGAAATAGTTGGAGTCTCTACAAACTGGCGGTAAGGTGCTTTTCTCTAGTATGCCAAGATAGCAGGTGCAAGTTTATTTGCCAACCCTTGAAAATATTGTATGAACTCTCCTGTATTTCGATAGAGATCATGTGCAAGCCATGGAGGAAAGAAAGGCTCTGCAGTCTTTACTGGCCAAAAGGCAAGAGGACCTCCCGTCACGTAGAATGAAAGACAGCTACACTGAGGTCATGCTGCCACTTGGTAGCCAGCCAGAACTACGAGAAAAATACCTGAATGTTTATAACAATGTCCGGTAAGAACCTCTGCAGCCCGTCTGCTTTTACAATGTCAGTTTTTTGTGTCCAAAATTTTAAGACTCTCAGAAAAACATTTTTTTTTCTAATATTGAATATAAAGCATAAATATAAAGTGTGATACATTTATGTGTGGTGTATGTGTTATTTTTATAAGGTTGTAATTATTGCATTTTTTGTTTATAGGTTTGGTAGAATTCTTGAGGATCTTGACAGCTTGGGAGGTACAATTTTCAGCTATATCAAACTATATGGTATTTGTGTTTTGACAGAAGGATTTTAAAAACTTGACCACTGGGCACTTAAACCCCCTTCCTAACTAGGTCAATTTTCAGCTTTCGGTGCTCTCACAATTTGAATGACAATTACTGTACCCATATGAAATTTTTGTCCTTACAAATAGAGCTATCTTTTGGTGGTATTTAATCACCATTGGGTTTTTTATTTTTTGCACTATAAAAGAAAAAAGACAAAAAATTCTGTAAAAAAAAAAAAAAAAATTGTAATTTTTCTTCATAAATTTTGGTAAAAATAAGTACAATTTGGTGTATATTATTTGGTCTTTGTGAAAGTTAGGCCCCTTTCAGACTTGGGCGGGAGCCGCGGTGGCGGTATAACGCCGCTAAAAATAGCGGCGCTATACCGCCGGGATTGCAGAGGGAATCAGCCGCTAGTGGTGCGGTATTAACCCCCGCTAGCAGCCGATAAAGGGTTAATACCGCCGGCAATGCGCCTCTATAGAGGCGCATTGCCGGCGGTATTGCCACGGTTTCCCATTGTTTTCAATGGGAAGGAGCGGTATACATGCCGCTCCTCTCACCGCTCCAAAGATGCTGCTGACAGGAGATTTTTTTGTCTCCCGCCAGCGCATCGCCTCAGTGTGAAAGCCCTCCAAGTGAAGGAGTTTTTCAGGCGGGATAGCAGCGCTATTTTTAGCGCTGTACCGCCTGAAAAACTCCTCAATGTGAAAGGGGCCTTATGGCCCGTACACACGATCCGAATATCGTACGACAGATCATACGACTTTTTTCGCTTAATAGTCGCAAGTAAAATGAAATAGGTTATTAAATTCACGAAAATTCTCGTACGACCGAAAAAAATAATCGGAAGTGATGTCATGTGTTGTAATGTATTTGTATTGTATTTTCAGACGACAACTGTACTGACTAAACGAAAATCGTACGATCTGACATCGTACGAGGAACATTTTCGGGCATGTCCGATCGAATAATATCGGATGAACTGTCGTGATCGGCTCTCGAAAGTAGTGTACACACGATCCGAAAATCGTACGATTCTTCATCGGACGATCGTTTTCGTCCGATATTCGGATCATGTGTACGGGCCATTAGAGTCCACAAGCTATGGTGCCAATCTCTGAAATTGATCACACCTGAAGTACTGACGGCATATCTCATTTCTTGAGACCCTAACATGCCAGAAAAGTACAAATACCCCCCAAATGACCCCATTTTGGAAAGAAGACATTCCAAGGTATTTAGAAAAAGGCATGGTGAGTTTTTTTGAAGTTGTCATTTTTCCCCCCACAATTCTTTGCAAAATCAAGATTTTTTTTTTTCACAAAATGTTCATATTAGCAGGTTATTTCTCACACACAGCATATGCATACCACAAATTACACCCCAAAACACATTCTGCTACTCCCGAGTATGGCGATACCACATGTGTGAGACTTTTACACAGCATGGCCACATACAGAGGCCCAACATGCAGGGAGCACCTTCAGGCGTTCTGGGGCACCCAGGCCAATTCTGACATTTCTCTCCTACATGTAAAAATCATAATTTATTTGCTAGAAAATTACATAGAACCCCAAAACATTATATATGCTTTTTTAGCAAAGACCCTAGAGAATAAAATGGCGGTCATTACAACTTTTTATCTTGCACGGTATTTGCGCAGAAATTTTTCGAACGCGGTTTTAAAAAAAATAATGTTTTGTGCTTAAAAAAAAAACAGTAAAGTTAGCCCAATGTTTTTGAATAATGTGAAAGATGAAGTTACGCCGAGTAAATAGATACCTAACATGTCACCCTTCAAAATTGCACACGCTCGTGGAATGGCGCCAAACTTCGCTACTTAAAAATCCCCATAGGCAACGCTTTAATTTTTTTTATTGGTAACATGTTTTAAGTTACAGCCAAAATTATTGCTCTTGCTCTAACGTTCGCAGCGATACCTCACATGTGTAGCTTGAACACTGTTTTCATATGTCGGCAGGGATTACATATGCGTTCGCTTCTGCATGCAAGCACACGGAGACAAGGGCGTTTTAAAAAAAATAAAAAAATGTATTGTTTATTTTACTTTATTTACTTTAGTTTGACATCCCTTGTAATAGGAATATAGCATGACAGGTTCTCTTTACAGTGAGATGTGGTGTCAATAAGACCCCACATCTCACTTCTAGGCTGGGAAGCCTGAAATAAAAAAAAGTATCCTGGCTTTGATTGTAGCGGTGAGTCAGTAGAAGCACCGGAGGGTGGCGTATTGTGGGGTATTGCGGAGTATTGGCAGGGTATTGCTGGGTATGGACAGGGATAGCTGAGCATGGAGGGATGGATGAATAAAATTTGTTATGTCACAAATATATTGGAGAGAGTTCCTATATGTGTGGGTTTATTTTATATATATATATATATATATATATATATATATATATATATATATATATATATATATATATATATATATATATATATATATATTTTTTTTTATATATATACAATATTATTTTCATAGAATATTACAGGGGTTTAACCTTGTACACAGCAGATATATTTATGTGAGGGCTATCTACATATGCTAGTAGAATACATTACATCCTTACATATCTTCAATACATATCATTTTCATACACTCATAAACAAGGGGGAGAAAGAAAAAAGAAGGTAGAATAAAGAAGAAAAAAAAAGGGAAAAGGAAGGGGAAAAAATTGGATCGCTCCACTATGGCTAAACAATGGTATTTATTTATTTTTTAACTTACATTCTGCCTTCCGAAGCAAACTGTCATGGAATATTTCTATATTTTTTCAAAGCCAAGTTGAAAGTAGGTAAAAGGTTAATTTGCTTTTAACATTCAATATTGAATGAGTGTATTTTCCCAAATAAATACTATGTACACTGCTAGAAATTTGTTTGTTCGAGAAAATGATGCTGCTTTGAATTTTCTCATCAATGTGGTTGAAAATAAACAATGATATGACCCCACTGACCATAAGTAAAACATTCTTTAAAATTAAAAATGTTAAATGAAATTCTACTAGTGTATGGCCAGCTTAACACTGTTGGCAGTCCTAACAAGTGCTATAACAAGAGAATAGGGCATTTTTTTTTTTTTTTTTTTTTTTTTTAAAGCTCTATGTTGAAGTATTGGAAGTTTTTGCAGTATATACTGATTTTTGCTTTTCTGTACTAGTTCTCATCTGCTACACCCACACCAAGTCTGAATCGCGCAACACATCTCCTCTTTCAATAGTCACTGCCTTGGTGGACAAGATTGGTGAGTGTTTGGGATGAAAAACTCCAGATTTGGTACCAGCTTTGTTTTTTACTGTGACTCTATGATAATCAATTCACAGTAAATCTTTGAAGTCAAGTAATTGATATCCATTGATAAGCTTTGTGTGGTTGGTGGTGGCATCATCTATTATTAGGGTTGCACCGATACCCTTTTTTTTTTTTTTTTTTACCGGTGGGTACGCGCACCGATACTTTCAGTCAAGTACTCGCCAATGCCGAGGGCCAATACCTTTGCAATGCAATTTGAGCCCATACAAAATGAATGGGCTCAAATCGCACTGCACCAACTCGCATGCGGTTTCCCACACCACTCTTGTGTGAACCCAGGCCAAAGTCACTATGAGAAGCCTGGGTTTACACAGGAGCGGTGTGGGATACCAAATGCGATTCGGACATGGGTTGCACCCCATTCTTGTTCAAATCGCATGCATTTCTTTGCAGTGCGATATGAGCAAAGGTTTTGATTTCAGGTATCTGAGCATTTGCATGTGTACGAATATGCGTGCAAATGCTTGGTATCGGCATTGGTACCGGTATCAGTATAGGTGCAACCCTATTTATTATGGTACAGTTATTTATTTTAAAAAAAAAACATTTTTATTAGGTATAAAAATACCCACAAACAGACAAAAACGTTATGGTACAATCAATTTAGACGAACAGTTCATACCAATGACCCAGCTGACATGGAAAAAACTCTCTGATAGCCAACATGTGCAATAATTATTAGTAGGGCTGTTGCTGATTAAAATTTTCGTATTCGATTAATCAATTTTTTTTATACATTTTTTTTTATCAATTAATCAACTAATTTTGATTAATTATAACGCACATACAGATCCAACTACTTTTAGCTGATCTCCTTGCAGGCTGATTTTCAGTGCAGCTACCAACCACTGGAAAATGCATAACAGGATACAAAAAACACACAAAGGCAGCGCTCGATGGGAATAGCATTAAAACTTTCATAGTCTTCAAGTAGGTAAAAAAAAAAAAATTGCACTGGAGATAAAAATCCATGTAGCTACATAAACTGGAAAAATGGTGCGAGTAATACCAAACGGTAGCAAAAGCAGTCATAAAAACATGTAGCTAAGTATGATACTGGTATAAAAATGTGTACAACGATACCACTGCTGAATCCAGATGAGGAGGGGTTAACATCAGTGTGTCGGCATGTAGATGTCCCGTGAAGGGAACTATCACAACTCCCAGTGGATGGTTGTAGAATCCCAGGTTGATAGAGGATAGTAAGGTCCCACCGGCATGCAGATATGAAGGCACAGCAAAGGAGCCCTTCAGATGGACACGGCAGCCCTAATTTTTTTTTTTTTTGCCTTGGCATACACTTTTAAAAATATGTATATAAAGCAAAAACTTTTTGTGTTCGTTTTGGATAGAGTAAGGAGTGATTATTCCGCTTTTTTAATTTTTTTTCTTAAATTTTTTTTTTTTTACTGCTGTCCCTGGTGTCCTATCAGAGAGATTGCCTTTTAGTTCTTGTCCCGAAGAAACAGCAGAAAGCAAGGGGAGATCTTTCTAAAGCAAGAGTGGCCATACACCAGGGCTCGACAAATCCCGGGCGCCAGGTCGCCATGGCGACTAGAAATAGGGTCCTGGCGACTTGAATTGGAAGGGGGCCATCTGGTGGTGAGCCGTGGGTATTACAAGTTATTACCACCAGATGTGAGCTGGCGCCATCTGGTGGTGGCCGTTGGTATTACAAGTTAAGCATTACAAGTTAAACAGCAATTCTAATGTTGTTTTTCACTATTTTCACTGCCATCTTCTTCCCTCTAATTAGAACCCCCAAACATTGTATATATTTTTTATCCTAACACCCTAGAGAATAAAATGGCGATCGTTGCAATACTTTCTGTCACGCAGTATTTGCGCAGCGGTCTTACAAGCGCACTTTTTTGTGAAAAAATGACACTTTTTTTCATTAAAAAATAAGACAACAGTAAAGTTATCCCCATTTTTTTTTTATATTATGAAAGATAATGTTACGCCGAGTAAATTGATACCCAACATGTCACGCTTCAAAATTGCGTCCGCTCGTGGAATGCCGACAAATTTTTACCCTTTAAAATCTTCATAGGCGACGTTTAAAAAAAATCTACAGTTTGCATGTTTTGAGTTACAGAGGAGGTCTAGGGCTAGAATTATTGCTCTCGCTCTACCAATCGCAGCGATACCTCACGTGTGTTTTGAACACCGTTTACATATGCGGGCGCTGCTCACGTATGTGTTCGCTTCTGCGCGCAAGCTCGTCGGGACGGGGCGCGTTTTCTGGCTCCTAACTTTTTTTACCTGGCTCCTAGATTCCAAGCAAATTTGTCAACCCCTGCCATACACACATATATTTTATTTTTATGTTCGGTCTGTGGGCTGACTATTTCATCCCTCCATGCTATACAGCACAGATGTACGAATCTCCCACTGCAGCTAGTTTGTATTTTGACAGCTGGCTGTCAAATGATCCCAAACATCAGATGTAGCTAGTTGGATCGGTCAGAATACAATGACACAGCAGGGAGGATTCCTTGCATGTGTGGATGTGTGGACCCATTTGTTTTTGTTTTTTCGATCAGCCCTCTGGTTGATTAAAAAATAAATAAAAAACAAGGCATCTATGTCCAGCCTTAGATTTTTCAATCCAGATAGGAGTGGGAAGACGGTAACACCCACTAATTGAAGTTCAACGGGAATCAGCCAAAATTTGAAGTGTGTGACCAGATTTCACCATCGAAAGATTTCCCCTCCACCTGCTCTGGTGGCAATTTAAAAATGTTAGATTTCCTTTCAACCAATACTAAAAAGGTTCCAATCTAAAACAAAGAGAGATTTTGCCATAACAAAACACTTAATGCTGGTCACAAAATTCAACTTTTATAATCCTCTTTAGATTTATCCACAACTACGGTATATGCTATGAGAAGCTAAAACAGACTGAGCACTGAAGTAACGAGTTTAATGGCACCCTTGACTCTTTTTATTTTGAATTCTATTACATATACATATATATATATATGTATATATATATATATGTGTATATATATATATATATATATATATATATATATATATATATATTGTGTGTGTTTATTGATTTATAATAAATGCTTTGCTTTACTAAATGACACTGTGTTTAATATGTTTCAGATCTACGTAAGCAGATCATTTCTCCTGACTGTGACATTAAGCTGACAGGCCATGTGTCATGGGTTGGGAAAACTTCAATGGAAGTCAAAATGCATATGTTACAGGTATGTATTATGTAATGCCTGTATTTGACTTTATTGCTTTTTTTATTTTTTTTTCATCATAAATAAAATTGACATTGGTTGTTCTTTATAGTGTTTTACTAGAAGATTTTGTATCCAAAAGAAATAACAACATTACATAGAATAAAGCCTACATAATATTTCACTTGTCTAGCCAAGTGACTTATTATATAGTTACATCCAAGAAGATATTACAGGGAATTTACAATTAGAAAACAACATGGGCCACCATTTCTGACCTTTTTTTATATGAAAAGAATGTAGCAAGGGAAGTCGGTAATCTGATCTTAAAAGCTGCCACACATGGGCCGAATATTGGCTGGTTAAAAAAAAACAGACTGACATTGTGCCAGTACAGCAGCCTGTCCAACAGAAGCTGGCCTAACGTCCCAGCTGTGTCGAACAAGCATGCTGTAAAACTGGCAGCTGATCAGCATTTAATCAGAGCTTGCAGGCAATGGCTGCGAGCCCTGATAGGTGTGTTCTGGCAGGAGGCAGTCCCACTCTCAGAACCCAATAGCTCAGCAGGGAGATCGGTGTATTAAAGGGGTTGTAAAGGTTCATGTTTTTTCACCTTAATGCATCCTATGCATGAAAGTGGAGGTTCACCCAAAAACGTAATTTTTAACATTAGATTGAGGCTCGTTTTGTCTAGGGGAATCGGGTGTTTTTTTTAAAATCGAAGCAGTACTTACCGTTTTAGAGATAGATCTTCTCCGCCGCTTCCGGGTATGGGCTGCGGGACTGGGAGTTCCTATTTGATTGACAGGCTTCCGACGGTCGCATACATCGCGTCACGATTTTCCGAAAGTAGCCGAACGTCGGTTCGCAGGCGCCGTATAGAGCCGCACTCGTTCGGCTACTCGTGACGCGATGTATGCGACCGTCGGAAAGCCTGTCAATCAAATAGAAACGCCCAGTCCCGAAGACCATACCCGGAAACGGCGGAGAAGATCTCTCTCTAAAACGGTAAGTACTGCTTCGATTAAAAAAAAAAACACCCGATTCCCCTTGACAAAATGAGCCTCAATCTAATGTTAAAAATTTTTTTTCGGGTGAACTCCCGCTTTAAGGTGAAAAAAATATCTGATGTTTGCCCCCCCCCCCCCCCCGTTTACTTACCTGAGCCCTCGAAAGTCCCGCGTCGAGACCGCACTTGATCTCAGCTCGGTCTTCTCGGCTCTTCATTGGATAGATTGATAGCAGCGCAGCCATTAACTCACGCTGCTGTCTATCAACTCCAATCACGCAAGGGCTGGGCTGAGTCCTGTAGTTGGCGGCTATGGACGCCGAATACAGGACTCGGGAGCGTGCCCGCAAGGTAACCCCCCTTGGGAGAGCACTTCCCAGGGGGTTACCAGAAGCGGGTAGGAGCCGAGAAAGCCAATGAGGGACCCCAGAAGACAAGGATCGGGGCCAGTCTGTGCGAAACGAGCTGCACAGTGAAGGTAAGTATGACATGTTTGGTATTTAAAAAAAATGTAAGCTTTACAACCACTTTAACATTGCATAATTAGTACCATGAATGCCTCAGAACTACCTGTGTGCGTACCAGGATTTATGCTTGTTATGAATCAGTGACTTAGAAAACATTTGAAATCCAGAAGATCAGCATAATAGATAGACAAGTAGATTTGTCAAAAGCAGATCAGCAGTAGCAGCCTACATTTTTTTTTCAGGACAGGTTCACTATAAGTTGACATAATAAACTGGTCTCCAAACTGGGTGCATGATTAGCAATGTTAGAAACCTGGAATTAATAATCAATGGGGAGGTCAATACTGGACAGCGTATTGCATTTTGGGGGTCTTGCCTTTTTAAACATTGATTCCTTAAAATGGCTTTTAATTGCATCATTTTTAGTTAGTTATTTATTTGTTATTTTTGAAAAGCGGCACCCACATCCCAAGTACATTTACACAGTCCTGATACCAGCTGGGCTGCTATTCTTATGCCGCATACACACGATAATTTTTTGGGTTTTTTAAAAATGTAATTTAAAACGATCGTGTATGGGTTTCAGAGCATTTTTCGGGTTCTGAAAAACGACAAAAAAAAATTCGAACATGCTCTATTTTTTTCACAACGTTTTAAATGATGTTGTTTTTCGGGTTGTAAAAAATGATGGTGTGTGGGCTTTAACGACGTGAAAAACCTGTGCATGCTCAGAAGCAAGTTATGAGACGGGAGTAAGTACATTCATCACGCTGTAACAGACAGAAAAGCGCGAATCGTCATTTACTAACACAAAATCAGCAAAAGCAGCCCCAAGGGTGGCGTCATCCACATGGAACTTCCCCTTTATAGTGCCGTCGTACGTGTTGTACGTCCCTGCGCTTTGCTAGAGCTTCTTTTTTTCACTATCGTGTGTAGGCAAGTTGTTTTAATGATGAAGTTGGAAAAAACGTTGTTTTTTCTAGAGGCTGAAAAACGTTGTTTTTTACAACCCGAAAAATTATCGCGTGTACGCGGCATTAGGCTAAGTTCATACTGGCATTGAAAGCAGGCATTTGAGGGGGTGTTTTTTAATGCTCCTCAAACACCTATGCAAATGATACTAGTGGTGACAGCAGTTGTCACATGAGCTAAGGACGTATACAGTGGGCACTTCTGTTCAGCAGTGCCAATTTAACAGAAGTGGATGATAGTTAAGCATTAAAATGATAAGTCTCTTTGCATCTTGCTATGGGGGCAGCTGAGCCGCCCTGTTTATTCATACACAGAGCCGAGGCTAGGCCCCCTCTTTCTCCTTATTGGCTCAAAGACTTTGATAGCAGTGGGAGCCAATGGCGCTCTGTTGTTGTCTCAGCTAGTGAGGAGGAAGAGTCCCGTGCAGCCGAGTCTCTCCTGCAACTTTGCTCGATTGGAGATGGCACTCCGGTAAGTATTAGGGGGGCTGCATTAAGATAAAATCTTCTGACTCTACAATCACTTTAATTAGCCATGAAGAAGATTATGTGGCAAATAACTACATAACATAATCTTTGTGTTTTTTGGTGGTTACAGCTTCATGACGGTGTTTACAGTCCTGTGCTGGATGCAACGTTTGTTATGGTGGCCCGGGATCCAGAAAACAGGAGGTAAATAGGTGCTGAATATAAATGGTTACATATTCTACAGATCACCTCTTTCCAAGAATGTGTTTTGGGATAGCCTATTGTTATAATAAGTATAGATAACATAGTGCATAGTATTTTGAGAATAAGGGGTAGATTCAGGTAGGGAGCGCGTATTTGTGTGCGGGCGTAACGTATCCTATTTACGCTACGCCTCCGCAACTTTGACAGGCAAGTGCATTATTCACAAAGCACTTGCTCCGTAAGTTGCGGCGGCGTAGCGTAAATTGGCCGCCGTAAGCCTGCCTAATTCAAATCTGTAAGATGTGGGCGTGTTTTATGCAAAATCATCGTGACCCCACGTAAATGACGCTTTTTATGAACGGTGCATGCGCCGTCCGTGAAAGTATCCCAGTGCGCATGCTCCAAATTAACCCGCAAAAAGCCAATGCTTTCGACATGAACGTAAATTACGCCCAGCCCTATTTGCGAACGACTTACGCAAACGACGTAATCAACGGAAAATTCGACGCGGTCCCGACGTCCATACTTAACATTGGCTGCCCCTTATATAGCAGGGGTAACTTTACGCCGGAAAAGGCCTTACGTAAATGGCGTATCTGTACTGCAACGGCCGGGCGTACGTTCGTGAATAGGCGTATCTAGCTGATTTACATATTCTAGGCGTAAATCAGCATACACGCCCCTAGCGGCCAGCGTAAATATGCAGTTAGGATACGACGGCGTAGGAGACTTACGCTGGTCGTATCTTAGACAAAACCCCCGTATTTTTGAATATGTTCAGGTGTTTTTAACTAGCCTTGCAGGATAAATGTCATTTTTGCATGTGTGTGCTATAATCTGTTTTGTACTGTATTTGGTCTTATAGCAGCACCAGCTTAGATGTATAGCATTTTTAGGGTGTGCCCACCAAGTATCTTTTTGTATCTTAGACAAATTCTGGCGTATCTGATTCTTTGAATCAGGCGCCAAGATACGACGCCTCACACTCAGAGATACAGCGGCGTATCTGGAGATACGCCGTCGTATCTCCTACCTGAATCTGGCCCATAATGTGTAAACTGTTCCAGGTATGGAGAGAGTCCATTAGATTATTACTGTGAGATGAATGGTCTAATGTTTCAAAAGAATATAATGTAGTGATGATAATGTTGGTAAAGGTTGGGTTACCTAGGGAATGGACCACCATCAGCCGTCTCGGAGATGTGTTATTGTTATCTATCTTCTGATTTAAATTTAACTCTGTTGATATGCACTTAGCACCAGGATCTTGGGACATTTATTTAATTGCTGGCATATGACTGTGTGTGGTGTTCTTTCGTAATATGGGTCCAAAGTGGGTGTAATGGTGCTGGACTTTTTAGTGGTTCTAATGGTACTATAAAAATGTAACTTCTCATGCCTTATTAATATCCTTAGGCCAGCATTTGTGAATCCTTTAGTTCCTAATGGAGAAGAAGAGGAAAATCTTTTCAAGCAAGGGGAAAGTAAGTGTTCATCTAACCCACCCTTTCACAACTTTAACATGCAGGTACCCTTGGAATAACTTTCCTGTCCCAGGGAACCCCTAACAAAATATGCTATAGCTACCATCTATCTAGCTTGCAGCACCTTAGTGTAGTGGTCTTTGGAAAGACTGCTCCTTACATTTGTGCTAAAAACATTATTGTTGCCAGTAGTTACTTATCTGAGAGGCAGGAACTGCTCAGAGAATGCCTAGCAATCTCTAGAGGAACCCTAAATTTCTATGGAACCTCGGTTGAGAAAGGCTGATGGTTAAAATCGTGCTTGTGAACAAATTAATTACATTCATGCATTATTCTCATGGCTTTATATGACATAAAGAAGAGGGGTAGGTGGTGTGACCCTCACTGTTTTGTACTACGCAGTTGCCCAAAGTAACCTTCTAGTCATCTTCCAATTGTCATTCTTGTTGCATAGTAATGGGGAGCTAAGATGAAAACTAGAAAACATATTTGAGGGATATATATATATATATATATATATATATATATATATATATATATATATATATATATATATATATATATATATATATATATATTTTTTTTTTTACTTTTTTTTCAACACTGTTATGAGTTATTTTCCTGAACCCTTTTAAGTATAGATTTTTGACACCAGAATCTACTAGTTCTTAGGAGTGGTGGCCGACCCCACCTACTCTGTACAAAAAAAGTTCAGTATACTTGCCTTATTTTAGTCTACACAGTGCTAACAGCTATGGGAGCCTATGGGTTACGTTACAGAATACCCACCTGTTGTGGAGCGCTCCATGACATTGGACAGACAGACCTACTGAATCAAATGACCAGTATGGATAAAAAAAAAGGTAAGTATACAGATCTTTCTTTACACAGTGCAGATAGGAGGAGGCGGAGGGAATATTTTTAAAAATACTATAGTTGGTGTAATGCCTCATACACACGACCGGGTTTTCTGACAGGAAAACTGCGAGGAGAGCTTTTGGCCGGGAATGCCGGCCATGTGTACACTCCCTCGCAGTTTTTCCGACGGGAAAACTGCCAAAATCTTGCGGTAAAAAAAGAGAACTAGCTCTCTATTTTTTTTCCCCCGTCGGGATTCCCAACAGAATTTTTCCTGCCGGAAATCCCGAGCGTGTGTACGAGGCATTAGACTTGCATTCCACTTTAACTTCTACTAAGATGATGATGGCCAAACATATATTCAAGTTTAAGGCCACTGGGGGTCATTATAAATACTAGTGCAAATGGAAATCTCTTGTGTATCATGTTTCCAACTATGCTTTTTATCCTCTTTTGATAGTGAATAAGTCGAGGCGAGTTGCATTCAGTACCGCATCTCTTCTGAAAATGGCTCCAGAAGCAGAAGAAAGGAAAATTGTGCATGACATGTTTTTGAACACACTAGATACAAAGTATGTGCATAGGGGTAAATACAAGTCATTTGAATATGGATGGGGCAAGTATCTTTCTGGATTTTTTCACTAATGTCGTTCTTTAGCACAGTGAGCTTCAGAAGTCGTGTATTGCCTCACAAGTCGGTGTGGATGGAAGATGCTAAACTGAAGGGCTTGGAGATCTGTCACCCACAGGTATTATCCTATCTTACATACTAAGACCCGGATTCACAACGGAGTTACGACGGCGTATCTCCGGATACGCCGTCGTAACTCTGAGTTGCGTGGTCGTATCTATGCGCCTGATTCATAGAATCAGTTACGCATAGATTTCTATTAGATCCGACCGGTGTAAGTCTCTTACTCCGTCGGATCTTAACTGCATATTTACGCTGGCCGCTAGGAGCGTGTACGCTGATTTACGCCTAGAAATATGTAAATCAGCTAGATACGCAAATTCACAAAAACGTACGCCCGGCCAACGCAGTACAGATACGCCGTTTACGTTAGGCTTTTCCCGGCGTAAAGTTAACCCCTGCTATATGGTGGTGTACATGCGGCGTACCAATGTTAAGAATGGCCGGCGTTCCCGCGTCGAAATTTGAAAATTTTACTTTGTTTGCGTAAGTCGTCCGTGAATGGGGATGGATGTCATTTACGTTCACGTCAAAACCAATACGTCCTTGCGGCGTACTTTGGAGCAATGCACACTGGGATATTCCACGGACGGCGCATGCGCCGTTCGTGAAAAACGTCAATCACGTCGGGTCACATAACATTTACATAAAACACGCTCCCCTGTTCCACATTTGAATTAGGCAGGCTTACGCCGGCCTATTTACGCTACGCCGCCGCAACTTACAGAGCAAGTGCTTTGAGAATACAGCACTTGCCCGTCTAAGTTGCAGAGGCGTAGCGTAAATAGGATACGCTACGCCGGAACAAAGATACGCCGATCTACGAGAATCTGGCCCTAATATATTTTTTGCACTAGCATGAATAAAAGGAATTGTTCACTCTATATAAAAAAAGAAATGTCCCCCCTACAACCACCACCACTGCCACAGTGTCATAGTAGCATTTCTGGCATTTTTTCTGAGCTGAAGAAAATCAATGATGTTTGCATAGGAGTCCAAGAGCAGATTTCATTCAAGTATTTGGGAATGTGTGGTCTTCCCTGCTGAACTGATTCTCTATTCTTATAGTTAAAGTGAAAAGACATCATCATGTAATTGCCAGTTACAGAGCGTGTGATATCATTTAGAAACCTTGTGGAAATCTCTGCATTTAGCTTGTTGAAAACTTGAACTCCTTTGTGTTATAAGAAAGTGATGCAAATGTCACTTCTCATGAAATGTTAAAGCGGGGGTTCACCCTATCAACGAAAAAAAAAAATGTTTTTTTTCTTTTACCATAAAATCAGGCATTGTAGCGCGAGCTACAGTATGCCTGTCCCGAATTTTTTACCCCCGTACTCACCTTGTACGCGTAGATCGAAGATACCGGGGAATGGGCGTGCCTATGGAGACGGAGGATGATTGACGGCCGGCTCTGGCGCGTCACGCTTCTCCGGAAATAGCCAAAATAGGCTTGGCTCTTCACGACGCGTGCTCATAGCCTGTGCGCAGGCGCCGTGAAGAGCCGAGACCTACTCCGGCTGTCTTCGGGGAGAGTGACGTGCCAGGGCCGGCCGTCAATCATCCTCCCTCTCCATAGGCACGCCCATTCCCCGCGGGAGCCGAAATCTACGATGTCCGATTACAAGGTGAGTCCGGGGTTAAAAAAATCGGGACAGGCATACTGTAGCTCGCGCTACAATGCCTGTCTCGATGGTAAAATCGTGTCGGGGGGGGTGAACTACCGCTTTAAATGTTTTATGCAGAATTAAGTTACAAAAAAGAAATCAACTTCTTTTACCATATTAAAATAAATCATATCAGTGCAGCCTTATCAGTGGCCATCATTGCTGCCTCATCAGTGGCCATAAGTGCCGACCCATCAGTGCTGTCGTCCTATCAGTGCAGCCTCATTGGTGCCCATCAATTCAGCCTATCGCTGCATTGGGATCACAGGGATAATTCCGGATGAGAGCCGGATCACACAGAGAGAATCTCCCGATGTGATACAGCTTGGATCTGAAACTCTCTGTGTGATCTGGCCAGCTCTCCTCATAACAGTTTCTTGTCTGATCGCTTATGGCAGAAGCGGTTTATGGCAGGATCGCTTATGGCAGAGCGACCGGGGGGGCAATTGCTTTTGGTGTTGGGAGCTGGACCCATCCACAGTGTGCTGCTGTCAGATCAGCTTTGCTGCAAATGTTGTAAAATATTTCTCAGTTCTGTGTGAGCTCAATGATTTCTTAAATTTTTTTTTTACAACTTAAGCAAAGGAACATCTTCAACAGGATATTTGGCGGTTTTCTAATGAGAAAGGCCTATGAGCTGGGATGGGCTACTGCATGTTCCTATGGGTAAGTGATATTTCATTTATTGTTAAAATATGTTTTACTCCTTGTCTTGATGAATATTTCAGGATTTGTTTTATATACACATATATAAGATTCTTTCAGTGTACTACTTCATGTCTTTCAAGACGGTGGGTAATGCATACCCTAATGTATTTCAGTGTGTGTATGTATATAGAATATATAAAAAAATCATTGCTACACCTTTCTCTTCTAGTGGATCTAGACCTTACGTTGTAGCCGTTGATGACATCATGTTCCAAAGGCCTGTGGAATTGGGGTCATTATTATTCTTATCCTCTCAGGTAGGGTTTTACACTTAATAGTTAAAGCTGTATTCATTCAGTGGTCGCCGTACACGTTACTATCTGACCATACAACCTTTGTACAAGCAATTTTAAATTTGCCAAATATAGGAACCTAGATCAGCTATCCAGTCAGGCAGGCGCTTGAACTATGTAGTTGTTGGTAGATCTAAAGGCAATTGTAACAATCGGATTGTAGCATGTGTGGTGAACTTTAGATCTACTAACAAGTACAGTATGTAGTAGAAGGGTTTGACTAATTGGATACAAATTGATTGGATAGTTTAGCTAGGTAGGCCCTCCATAATATAATGTTTTGGTAGATCTAGGGCTTATTGTAATGTGTATAGTGAACTTAAAGCGGGGGTTCACCCAAAAAACAAATTTTTAACATTAGATTGAGGCTAATTATGGGAAGCACAATCGGGTGTTTTTTTTACAATCAATGCAGTACTTACCGTTTTAGAGATCGATGTTCTCCGCGGCTTCCGGGTATGATCTGCGGGACTGGGCGTTCCTATTTGATTGACAGGCTTCCGACCGTCGCATACAGTGCGTCACGAGTTGCCGAAAGTAGCCGAACGTCGGTGCGCAGACGCCGTATAGAGCCGCACCGACGGTCGGCTTCTTTCGGCAACTCGGGCCTGAAACATCACGTCGCTCATCTGCTGTTCATTCCTAAAGATTGTTACTTCATGCCGTTTTTTGTCTGGCCAAATGTGAGTAGCCTGACTTTTGCTTCTTTTAAAGAATAAATCCACACATTGCAACTGTGAGCACTTAGTCTGTGATTATCTCTTTACATGCACCTGTCCTTTGCGGTTTGGTTGTCTTATGAGGATCTAATACATCAGCCTGGTTCCTGTTCATGACCTGCCTATTTGCTTTATTGACCATCTGTTAACTCAGTGGTCCATATATGAAGATGAGAGTAGCCATCTACAACGGTGGAGGGATCACTTCAAAATTTTGGTGGATTGTCACGTGGTGGAGATTTATTTCACTCATCTTCTGACACTTCTGGACTTTTGGACTGTTTGTTTGAATTGTATTTATTTTTTAATATTCTTTTTTTTTTTTTTTTTTTTCATTTTTTCTGCATATTCATATTCACACTTATGGTATTGGTGTTTGAGTATACCAGTATCATTTATATATTTGAGTTTTGCGCTGCACTTTTTCTATTTTATTTTTTACTTGCTTAGGATTTTTGCGAATTTCCCTTAGTGTTCAGCTGGCATTACCAGTGATCTGAACCCTGGGGGTCTGTATCACATAAATACACTTTTAATATCATCATTTTTTGATCTATATATTTGCGCTGATTGCACCCTGTTTTTTATATAATCAAATGGGAACGCCCAGTCCCGAAGATCATACCCGGAAGCCGCGAAGAACATCTATCTCTAAAACGGTATGTACTGCATTGATTTAAAAAAAAACACCCGATTGTGCTTCCCACAATTAGCCTCAATCTAATGTTAAAAAAAAAAAATTTGGGTGAACCCCCGCTTTAAATGTGATCAATATTTTGATTTAAAATCCTCCACGGGGCTGATGATGGCGTTATAGGCCTTTTTATTATGCAACCAAGTTATTCTACACTGCCGGTTGTGGCCCCCCTATATTTACTGTGAATATATTTCCCCGGGAACATTCTTCTCAGGTCTTTTGAGTGCATTGTCCATGTCCCCCTTTTTTACATTTTTGTCTTTACGTTCTGTGCTGTGTGCATTACCACTTGTTATATAGTAGGTACTGAATGACCTGTGCTCAGGATGTTAACCTGTTGTTTCTCAAGGATTGTATTGCATATGCTGGTCTTACCTCAGTGGCCAACCACCCTTTCAGCACTATAGACGCATCTTGTTCTTGTTCTTATGCATTTTGGTGGCGTTATGGAGTTGTGTACAGTGCATATTCTTTAACTGTGATCTATTGTGGATTTTTTAATGTACTGTGAAAACTCAATAAATATTTGATTATAAAAATAAAATAAAGCCACAGGTCTCAGGTCTTCAACCAGTGACATATGAAAAGGTACTTAGTCCATCAGTATCGGGCTAATGCTATTGGGTTGATATAACCATCTGCTTTTTACATTTCCCAGTACCACATACATGCTGAGGCCTTATTGAGGCTGTCCCATTGCTAGTTACATCTTAGGCCGCATACACACGGCCGATCCATCCGATGAGAATGGTCCGACAAACCGTTTTCATCGGTTCACCGCTGAAGCAGACTGATGGTCTGATGTGCGTACACACCATCGTTCCAAAAACCGATTGGGTCAGAACGCGGTGACGTAAAACACACGACGTGCTGAAAAAAACGAAGTTCAATGCTTCCAAGCATGCGTCGACTTGATTCTGAGCATGCGCAGGTTTTGAACCGATGCTTTTGTGTACTAACCATCGGTTAGCGATCCATCGGTTCGATTTTAAAGTAAGTTGGACAAAAGACCGATGGGGCGTACACACGGACGGTTTGGACCGATGAAACTGAACTTCGGTCCGTTTTCATCGGTTTGGTTTGGACAGATGGTGTGTACGTGGCCTTACATTACGGAAAAGATAGATGCATGGGGTATGAAACTCCATAGTGCAGGGGTAGAAATGGGGAGTCCAGCAGGGAAAACGGAGACCAGCAGTTGATTCAGAAAACTGGGGTCAGTTCATAACTGAAATATCAGTATTTTGAGGCCTGATCTTTTCAATAGAAAGTGTACTAAGGAAAATATGTGGACTACCATTGCCACCCCTGAAAATGCTACTTGCATTGCTGGCATGTTCATCCAAGGGTCGCTAGTGCTTTCTAAGCTGCTGACCTAGGACAAGTTTGTAAATAGGTTCTGACATCAGTCAGACATTACTGGCTGCATGTTTGTTTTGGGAGAGTAACTCAGAAGGTACATGAGACAGACAGGCAACAAGCATTTTCAGAATGGGTCAGTACAGATCACATATATTTCTCTGCAGGTTTCTTTAAAGTGGATGTAAACCCGATTCATAAAAATTTGAGCTGGGCACATACATCTGCAGTATTTTGTTATCTCTTTTGAATGAACTAAGTCTTATAGCTATCTTCTGAACTGTTCCTCTGTTATCAGCCTGAGAACTCCTGACATGTTTTTTTGACTTTTTAGACAAAAACAGCCTGAATCTTTTGTCAAAGGAGGTTGCTAAAATAGAGTAGCAGAGAGCAGCTCCTATTACAAAACAGCTCTGAGAGTCTCTGCCTATGAAGAGAGGGGGTGTGTGACTTTCCTCCAATCAGCAATGTTGGCTATCTTGGCTGTATACCCAGACATCACACTCTGTGTTGACCAGGAAGAGAAAATCTCCTAACACAATCTCAACCTTCTAAATAGTATATAAATGTGAACACAGCATATATAGATATAAAACCTATATAGGGAGATTTGGTTAATCTCTGTATCATCTGAGGCTGTTCACTTCACTGGGTGTATGGGGGGTTTACATCCACTTTAATTATCTTTGTATCAATGTGTCAAGAGGCTTCTAAATATGCAAGTATGCATTAAAAAGATAGTTCCATCTTTCAAATGTAAGATCTATTTTTTTTCCCCACTAACAATGTCTTCATTTTATAGTGACCAACTTCTGGCAATACTATTTAAGCTACAACATGAGGGTGCATGTCCCACCATTCCTTTTTTTTTTTTTTTCCGCCTCAGAGAACTATCAGGATATTCAATCAATTTGCGTTCATTTCGCAGTCTCCTTAGTTCGCATCATGGTTGGAAAATTTATTTATCTATTCATTTCATTTTCTTCCCCTTTTTTTTTTTTTTTTTTTTTAATATATATCAGTTAATATACAAAAGGAGAGAAAGGAAAAAATACTTAAATACATAAATAGATACATTAGTTTCCCCTAGCCGAACAAACCCTCATCCCACCCTCAAGTCACCCCCAACCCTTCTCCCCGCCTTCCCACCCTCCCCTACCTCCGGAAATCAGTCTCTTATTGAATCACTCTTTGCCCAATAATCTTCCTACTCTATGTCAAATCATCTTATCATCCTGTCAATATACCTTGGTGTAAGTTTAAAGTTGGCCCAGTCCTGCCATTTTCGTTTAAATCCGCCTTCTCCTTCCTCTCCCATGTCCCACCATTCCTAAGCCAACTGGTCTTAAAACCTAACTTGTATTAGTTCACAAAATATTCTAAAAGTGTGTGAAAGAATGTATCGTGTTTATACCCCAACTGAAGCCATGTAAAGCCACAACCAAAAAACGCCCAAAGTGAACAGAAAGCCCATTTGGGGAGTTTTTTTGGTTGTGGGTTTACATGGTTTAAGTGGGGGTATAGCACCTTAGTTTGAGAGATGAATGGTGGTCATAAGAGGGCATATTATCTACAACAAGGTAGAAATTGTAGCACTACCGATATAGACAGATTGGCTGGAGCAAAGCTGAAGATTGGATACTAAGCAGGTACTACAGATAGAACTAATCATACAATTATCTGAGCTGTAGAGCTGTTGAAAGATATATTTATTTTAAGCGGCTTATAGGCATCTGTCAGGTTATCTATCGTATTGACAGGTAGGATATTAAAGTAGCCTCCTACAGATAGACACATCGCCGCAAAGCCAGCAGATCAGGTAGTTCTACTATACAGCCAGAGAGATCCTGTTCAGATTAGAAGCAGGGAAGATATTTGCAGTATTTAAAGACCCATGGTTAGACATTGACCACCATGGTAATCTCTCATCATTCTTTTTTTTGAGGTGACCCCTTTAAGTAAAAACACAATACACTTTTTTTTATATTTTATTTGTGAACTAATAAGTTAGGTTTTAAGACCAGTTGGCTTAGGTGCGGTGGGACACGCACCCTCGTGTTTGTAGCTAAAATGTAAGAGCTAGGTGAAAGCCTGGGATATTATGTTACTAACTGCAATTAAGCTCAGTGCACCAAGTTAAATGCATGTGATTTATTAAAAATAAATAAACTATATGTATGTGTGTTCTTTTCAGCCACACAAATGTTTGCTTTGAGCTGTAACTTAGTGACATTAGTCGTGTTACTGAAGATGAGACAAACACACCCTTCTATAAAGATTTCTTTGTCCAGTTCGATAATTTCAATTCATCTGGGAACGTGTTCTCTTTTCATTGTAGGTGTGCTATACAGAGAACAACTATATTCAGATCCGAGTCCACAGTGAAGTTTCGGATCCCATCACTAGGGAACATCACACAACTAACATCTTTCACTTTACATTTATGGCAGAAGAGGAAGTGCCTCGCATTGTACCAAAGACATATGGAGGTGAGTGGACCTTGATCCGGTATTCTTTTTATTGTATTGAGAATTTTCAATAAGTACAGTTGCAAGAAAAAGTATGTGAACCCCTTTGGAATGATATGGATTTCTGCAAAAATTGGTCATAAAATGTAATCTGATCTTCATCTAAGTCACAACAATAGACAATCACAGTCTGCTTAAACTAATAACACACAAAGAATTAAATGTTACCATGTTTTTATTGAACACACCATGTAAATATTCACAGTGCAGGTGGAAAAAATTTGTGAGTTTCTAGACTAATGACATCTCCAAGAGCTAATTGGAGTGAGGTGTCAGCCAACTGGAGTCCAATCACTGAGATCAGATTGGAGGTGTTGGTTACAGCTGCCCTGCCCTGCCCTATAAAAAACACACACCAGTTCTGGGTTTGCTTTTCACAAGAAGCATTGCCTGATGTGAATGATGCCTCGCACAAAAGAGCTCTCAGAAGACCTACGATTAAGAATTGTTGACTTGCATAAAGCTGGAAAGGGTTATAAAAGTATCTCCAAAAGCCTTGCTGTTCATCAGTCCATGGTAAGACAAATTGTCTATAAATGGAGAAAGTTCAGCCCAACCTGCTTTTGTACCAGGAGTGGGACAGGAAGGCCTTCTCCCACTGCCAAAAAACAGTGCTGAATACTGTATGTAGCTGAGGCTACATACAGTTTATACAGCATTGACAGCCGCTGCATCTGTTGGTGAAGGAATGTGTTTGACCAGCTTGGTCCAAACGAACAACATGGCAATCGGCTTTAAGTCGTTTCAAAGTTTGCTAAAAAAAAATTAAATGAACGTTTATATGTTTGTGTTGTATGTCTATAATTGTATTCTATTTGCAAATCTGTGTGATTCCAGAAAGATTTACATTGAAGTATATGGAGACTAAATTCACAACGCTGTAAACTCGCACAAGACTCTTTTTTTTTTTTTTTTTTTTTATCGCATTGCATTCGTAGAGGAATCGCAACGCATGTATGTGACGCATCACATTCGTTATGAACTCGCATCAGTGTGAACCGGGCCTTACAGTACACTTAAGGCGGCCATAGATGGATTGAATCTTGCCTGGTCCCTGCTGAACCGGCCGAGATTCGATCCATCTATAGGCAGGCTGATTGTATTGATTTGGGCACCAGCATGTCAGATTTTTTAGCATGTGGCTATAGCTGCTAGCAGTAATCGCTGTGTTCTCCAGGCAGGGATGTAATGTAACACTGACCTAATGTTTTTTCTTTTTATATAGAGTCAATGCTTTACTTAGATGGGAAGCGTCATTTTGATGCAGCAGTACAAACCAAAAATGGCCAGAGCGTGTGATCAAGAATTGTTCTTCAACTGACAACATTACCAATAAAGTTTGGTCTACATTGTTACATTAAGACTGTTCCCAAAGACAAGAAGTGGAGATCATGTAAAAGGACACTAAGCACTTTGAAAAAGAGCTGAAATGTATTTCTGCCGCAACGCCTTCCATTTTATTATGCACTCTTTTTATAATTGCGCTCATTTTGCTTATGGGTCATATGAGTCTTTTGGCGTTTTAGGAACGCATGTTCTGATGTTGCTTGTAAATACAGCAATCCAAGGTTTTTCTCTCTTTATTTTATTTTTTCATTTGGTTGTGTGTGTATATATCTCAACTGGCATGTTATGGGTTTTGTTTTTGTTTTTTGTTCCACGCATATATGGTCATTCATGAATGCTTAGCTTAATGAGCATATATTTATTACGGCAAAGAGCAAGTAGTCATAGAAACAAGTCAAAAATACTATATACTACAAGTCTGGATACTGCATACTACACACTGCAATGACTAAACCAACTTCTTCAAAGTCTAAAGCCCTGTACACACGGCCAGGAATCTCGTCAGGAAAAAAACGTTGGTTTTCCTGGCAAGCTGCCTTGCTCACCAAGTGTACACACACCATTCAAAAGAACCGCCGTTCTTTTGAATGGCAAGAACGCGGTGACGTCATCGACTACAACGAGCATGCGCTCGTCACATTCAATGCCTTCGCCGCCATCTTGCTACACCCTACGCACGCTCAGGTTTCTCGCCAGGAAAACACTGCCGAGAATCCCAACGAGAAAAATAGAGAGCAGATTCTCTATTTTTCTCGTTGAGATTCCCGGTAGTTTTCCAGACGAGAAACCATACACACGCATGGTTTTCTCGGCAAAAAGCTCTCCCAGCAGCTTTCTTGCCATGAAAACCGTGCGTGTGTACGAGGCTTGAGGGTTAAAACTTGGTTGCTTTGACACACAGCATACCTGTGTGTTTTGGACCAGGTTTCTGAATACTGTAAAGGCCATCGTATCAAACACGTTGTAGTAGAAATAAGATCATGTAGATATCAGAGTGGTGCTATAATAGCAAGCAAATGAGGAATGCTTTGTTAAAGTGATAATAAACCAAAATTTTTATATATTGCAGCTTGCCAATATTTTATTTTTCTTCTTAGTCCATTTTGCTTCTGTTTTTATCTGGTGATTTGGTCAGTGACACATCTCCTGTATTGGAGTACCCCCCTCTGGATAAAGAAGCAATGGGGGGGGCACCTTTGGACAGAAGCTTTGCCAGTCTGGGGGGAGGGGCGTACTAGCAGATTTAAATATACTAACAAACTGAAGCCAAACTCTAGCTAAAACTTTATAAGCAGTTACAGCAAACGTTTTTTTGTTTTTTTATCCCAAAAAGTTACATAAATAAAAGCTGATCATTGTAAGCAACCCTGCTAGTGTTAAGTGGTTTGTGTCATCTGTGTAACTACTCTATACTGATGGATAGCTTGTTCAGTTGAAAAACAGACTTGCTAGCTGGATCACCAGATGAAGAAATCAAGTCTAAAGAAAATTATTGTATCAATTACATCTAAGGCCCCGTACACACGACCGGATCTATCCGCTGGGATTTATCCGCAGATCAGTTCCAGCGGATAGATCCGGTCGTGTGTACGTCCGAGCGGACATTTATCGGCGTAAAAAAATCCAGCCGACGGATTTCAAGCGGATAAAAATTTCTTAGCATGCTAAGAAATCTATCCGCTTGAATCCTGTCCAGCGGATTGATCCGGTGGTCTGTACAGACTCACCGGATCAATCCGTCCGCTCCCCTCCTTCGCATGCGTCGTAATGATTCGACGCATGCGTGAAAGTCTTTACCTTCCAGCATCGCGCACATCGCCACGACACGTCACCGCGGATGGATTCCGCGCGGATTTCGATCTGATGGTGAGTACAGCCATCAGATCCAAATCCGCCAGAGGATTTATCCGTTGGAAACGGTCCAGCGGACCGTTTCTAGCGGATATCCTCTCGTGTGTACGGGGCCTGAGAAATGGTAAGCTGCAGTATAATAAATGTTTACAATAACTGAATTCACGTATTTGGGTTATTTTTACCAGTTTGTCAGTTTATATACCAAAACAAAAATGCTGGTGGTTATTACATACCACCAAAGAAAGCTCTTTCTGTCCTAAATAAAAAATTATTATTCCTTTTCTTTTTTTTTTTTTGTACAATGTTGCATGACTGAGCAATTTGTCATTCAAAGTATGAAAACATATAAATGGCCTGGGCCAGAAAAGGGTCGAAAGTGTCCAGTTTTTAATGGTTAAGCTACACATCTCTATCTTAGGTGAACCTGTGTATTGTCCATGCTGAACAAACAAGAGTTCACTGTACTATGATGGCTACAGAGCCGTTAGAGTGTATTTTGGTACCAGCCTGTTGCCCCAATCTGCTGCCAGCCTGCCCAAAAAATATCCAGTATGTCCAGGTATGGTGGAACACCTGACAGTCCCATTGTTGTCCCACAATGTAGCATAAGGTTCATACATGACACTGGGTTAAAAAAAATAGTGTCATTGATCTGCCATTGAAAAATAAACTGCATTACATAAGGGGTTAAAGCTTTACTCCAGATATAAATGCAGTTTCTGTGCACCAAATGTGCGAACTCAGATATTACTTTGCAAATACACTGCAAAAGCCTATGTGTGCATGGGATAATACGGAGGGGCAATTAGAGGCAGGGGGAAAAAACACCTGACACCCCTAGAAACAACTGTAAAAAAGTCCAGTTTTATAAACTGTATATAGCATCAGCTTAATACAGTATACAGCGCTGTGTATTCTGGCAGCAGGACAGGGACTTTCTGACCAGCTCATGGAACAAAATCAGGCTGAATGCTGCTCAGCCATTCACAGGGAGCTTTGTATTTTCTAAATGAATATGAGGCTTCCTCTGGTTGACTGACCATATGTGCATGAAAACTTATGGGAAAAAAACGTGCAAATTTCACTTGCAGAGACATCAGTTTACCAGTTTTTAAGCGCATCAGTTATGTGCCCTATTCACACCAATGTTGATGTCACGTCAGTTTTTTCCCGGGCAAAAAATCCACACGGTGTGGTGTGAACAGGGCACAAAGAGAACCATTTATTTTAATTTTTTTTGAGCCCTTGCAGAACGTGTGCAGAAAAACTGATGTCTCTGTACCATGGTGTGAACGAGAGGTGGGCTGGTGATGTCGCAATCTTTGCCTCAGCCAATCATAGGAAGCCTTATATTTATTCATAGAATACAAAGTTTGCTGTGAAAGGCTGAGACGCGCTAAGCTGGACTCAAAATTGTGTGCTGTATACTGTATGTACGCTAAGCTGCAGCATGTTAGTCAAGGATTTTTTTTTATTTGGAGCAGCTTGGTCCAGATTAACTATTTAACCTCTTTGCGCCCGCGCTATAGCTAAAAGAGGGCTACAGCGCTGGCCTAAATTGCCAGGAGGGTACTAATGTATGTCCTCCCGTGCATGTAAAGCCTGTGTGCCCCATGCAGGGTTCGCGCAGCTCGCTCTGTGATCAGTGAGTCCAATGAGACTCGGCTGATCACAGATCGGAGTAAGGGGCTGATGCTGTCCCCTTACCGTGTGATCAACTGTCAGCCAATGACAGCGTGAGGGGAAAAAAGGGTGATTACCATCTGGAGTAAACGGGACATCGGTCTAGCACACTCCAGATCCACTGCTGCTAAGTAGTGCCCACCAGTGGCACTTACCAGTGCATATCGGCACTGTTGAGCAGTGCCGCCTCATCAGCGCACATCAATGAAGGAGAAAAATTACCTGTTTGCAAAATTTTATAACAAGCTATGATTTTTTTTTTTATTTTTTTTAGCAAAAAATCTAAACCCCAGTAGTGATTAAATACCACAAAAATAAATTTGTGTGAAAAAACTGATAACAAATGTATTTGAGTACAGTGTAGCATGACCGCGCAATTGTCATTCAAAGTGTGACAGTGCTGAAAAATGGCCTGGGCAGGAAGGGAGTGAAAGTGCCAAGTAAGCAAGCGGTTAAAGGGTTAGTTCGCCTTTACCAAAATAAAAGCCTATGCAGAAACGAGGCGCCTGTAGATGAAAACAATATAAACAGTAAGGAATGAAGGAAATTGGGACTTTATGTGAAACATGTCATTGTGAATGATGAATATGAATAAATATAAGCGTTTATCTAATTCATTTTGATTAGATAAAGTTTACTTCTAAGGGTGGTCCATGATATCAGAGAGCAAAGAAATTAATTGAGTAATATAAATTTAATCATACAAGATTTACATAATCATAATAATACATTCAATGCAATCAATCAATGGACATAATTAATATAAATAAACATATGAAAAAAGAATCAAGAAATCGCATGATTAAAGCAGATAAAGGGTAATGGTATTGTTAAAATTCATAATTGAAACGGGCTAAGCTGAGCATCGTTGGTTGACAACCCGACACGTTTCATGGCTTCTGCCAATCATCAGGGGTATAATGCATAAATGTGCTGAAAATTAAATAGATAAATTAACCACTTAAGGACTGCCTAACGCTGATATACGTCGGCAGAATGGCACGGCTGGGCACAATCACGTACCTGTACGTGATTGTTAAAGCGGTGGTTCCCCTAAAAATAAACTTTTGACATTGCATTTGCTACATTAATTACAATTAGAATCGGCTGGTTTTATTGAAAAAATACCTCCGTACGTAGTGTTTGCTATATTCGTTCCCACCGCCACTTCCGGGTACGATGCTGGCGGTGGGCGTTCCTAATTGATGGACAGGCATCCGACCGACGCATCCATCGCGTCACGAGATGCCGAAAGAAGCCGAACGTCGGTGATGCCTGTCCATCAATTAGGAACGCCCACCGCCAGCATCGTACCCGGAAGTGGCGGTGGGAACGAATATAGCAAACGCTACGTACGGAGGTATTTTTTCAATAAAACCAGCCGATTCTAATTGTAATTAATGTAGCAAATGCAATGTCAAAAGTTTATTTTTAGGGGAACCACCGCTTTAAAAGCCCAACCATGTCCGAAGCTCCGTGACCGCGGCCGCGGGACCCAGTCCGAAGCTCCGTGACCGCGGGACCCGTGGCCCCGATTGCCGCCGGAGTCCCGCGATCGATCGCAGGAGCTGAAGAACGGGGAGAGGTGTGTGTAAACACACCTTCCCCGTTCTTCACCGTGGCGCTGTCATTGATTGCCTGTTCCCTGATATGGGGAAAGGCGATCAATGATGTCACATGTCCAGCCCCGCCCCCTACAGTTAGAAACACATATGAGGTCACACTTAACCCCTTCAGCGTCCCCTACTGGTTAACTCCCAAACTGAAATTTTAATTTTCACAGTAAACAATGCATTTTTATATCACTTTTTGCTGTGAAAATGACAATGGTCCCAAAAATTGTCCGAAGTGTCCGCCATAATGTCGCAGTCACGAAAGAAAAACGCTGATCGCCGCCATTAGTAGTAAAAAAAATTATTAATAAAAATGCAATAAAACTATCCCCTATTTTGTAAACGCTATAAATTTTGCGCAAACCAATCGATAAACACTTATTGCGATTTTTTTTTATACCAAAAATAGGTAGAAGAATACGTATCGGCCTAAACTGAGGAAAAAAAAAGTTTTTTATATATATTTTTGGGGGATATTTATTATAGCAAAAAGTAAAAAATATTGCATTTTTTTCAAAATTGTCGCTCTATTTTTGTTTATAGTGCAAAAAAATAAAAAACACAGAGGTGATCAAATACCACCAAAAGAAAGCTCTATTTGTGGGGAAAAAAGGAAGCCAATTTTGTTTGGGAGCCACGTCGCATGACCGCGCAATTGTCAGTTAAACCGACGCAGTGCCGAATCGCAAAAAGGGGCCTGGTCCTTTACCTGCATATTGGTCCGGGTCTTAAGTGATTAACTATTAATACATAGAAAAACCTTCTCATGGAATGAAAATAACAAAAATGACCACATGATGGAAATACAGAACAACCCGTAAGTTATGCCTAGGTCCAGGAACAGGTATGCAGGATAGTCTGGAATAAGCTGTCTCACCCGGGGTTGAGGCAGGGTAACACACGCCCCCCTGGTGGAACATCGGAGAAGGGACCAGGGGAACAGCAAAAGCCTCGGGCCAGACTGGACAGCCCCATCACTTATCTGACAAGTGTTGTATTTGCACGTTATAAACCAAAGTCTGTAAAGGAAAAGGATGGAAGATATTGAATTTCAAAGATGAGAGAGGTGACAAAGGGTTGTGTGAGTGGAGTGGATGGACCTGGGGTGTGTGTATAAAAGGGACTATCCTGCATACCTGTTGCTGGACTTAGGCATAACTTACGAGTTGTTCTGTAAGGCCGCGTACACACGGGCAAACATGTACGATGAAACCGGTCCGTCGGACCGTTTTCACTGTACATGTCTGCCCGGGGATTTCTGTACGATGGCTGTACTAACCATCGTACAGAAATCCGCGCCTAAACAATACGCGGGGCGTGTCCGCACCGTCGCCGTGCCGATGACGCAGCGACGTGGGCGGGCCTGCCAGTTAAATGCTTCCACGCATGCGTCGAAGTCATTCGACGCATGCGAGGGATGGCGGGCGCTCGAACATGTACGGTAGGTCTGTACAGACGACCGAACATGTCCGAGCGGGCAGGATTCCAGCGGACTGTTTTAAAACAAGTCCAGAAATATTTTCCCGCTGGGAAAAGGCCCGGCGGGCAAATGTTTGCTGGAATCCTGCACGCTCGGTCCTACACACGACCGAACATGTCTGCTGAAACTGGTCCGCGGACCAGTTTCAGCAGACATGTTCGGTCGTCTGTACGGCCCATTAGTATTTCCATCCTGTGGCTATTTTTGTTATTCCTGTTCCATGAGAAGGTTTTTCTATCTATTAATAGTTAATTTATCTATTTAATTTTCAGCACATGCATTATACCCCTGTTAGCTGAAGACACGAAACGCGTCGGGTTGTCAACTAACGATGCTCAGCTTAGCCCGTTTCAATCATGAATTTTAACAATACCATTATCCTTTATCTGCTTTAATCATGTGATTGTTTTATTCTTTTTTCATATGTTTATTTGTATTAATTATGTCCATTGATTTATTGTATTAAATGGATTATTATGTAAATCTTGGATGATTAAATTTATATTATTAAATTATATTACTCAATTAATTTCTTTGCTCTCTCATATCATGGACCGTTAGATCAACTCTTATGCCCTGTACACACGATTGGTTTGACTGATGAAAACGGACCGATGGACCGTTTTCATCGGACGAACCGATCGTGTGTGGGCCCCATCGTTTTTTTTCCCATCGGTGAAAAAAAATAGAACCTGTTTTAAAATTTTCTTATGGTTAAAAAAACGATAGAAAAAAAACGATCGTCTGTGGGGAAATCCATCGGTCAAAAATCCACGCATGCTCAGAATCAAGTCCACGCATGCTCGGAAGCATTGAACTTCATTTTTCTCAGCACGTCGTTGTGTTTTAGGTCACCGCATTGGACACGATCGGATTTTTAACTGATGGTGTGTAGGCAAGACTGATGAAAGTCAGCTTCATCGGATATCTGATGAAAAAATCCGTCAGACCGTTTTCATCAGATGATCTGATCGTGTGTAGAAGGCATAATATTTATTCATATTCATCATTCACAATGACATGTTTCACATAAAGTGTTTCATATTTAGGGATGGAAACATGCCATTGCTTATCCAGGCTGCGTCGGGTCACATCTGATCTCTAGTTTTCCTGTAGATCAAAACAAACTGCAGCTCTGACTAAAGTTGAATAATGCTCATGCCATAGGTGTACAGCTGTGCTCATAAGTTTACATACCCTGGCAGAATTTATGATTTCTTAGCCATTTTGCAGAGAATATGAATAACACAAAAACTTTTCTTTCAGTCGTGATTTGTGTTTGGCTGAAGCCATTTATTATCAAGCAACTGTGTTTACTCCTTTTAAATCATAATGGCAACAGAAACTACCCAAATTACCCTGATCAAAAGTTGACATACCCCAGTCCTTAAAGCGGAGTTCCACCCTAAAAACAAACTTTTTATGAACAGCTTGCCTTTAATGTAAAAAAAAAAAAAAAACATTCTTAATAAAATGTTTTTTACTCACTTCTATATGGCTGTTACTAGGCAGATTTCGTAATCTGCCTAGTTTCTAGTCCAAGGTGGTAGAACTTCCTGTCCTAAGACCCCATTGCCTCCTGGGAAATGATGACACTCATTTCCCAGGAGTCTCTGGGCATTACTGTGCCTAAAAATCTCAGCATGCACCTCTCTCGGAAAATCCAGGAAGAAACATGAACTGGGCTTGATAATGCCCACAGCTATGATGGAAACGGCCACAAGATCCCTGAGATGATATCAGGTACGTTTTTGCAACTGTTTATGTACCGATCGTGCTTTATTAATATGTTTTAACCAGGACCTTGCCTTTTTTTCAAACTCAGTGTTTACAAGTTTAAAACAGTTTTTTTTGCTAGAAAATTACTTAGAACCCCCAAACATTATATATATTTTTTTTCTAACATCGTAGAGAATAAATCGGCGGTCATTGCAATACTTTTTGTCACACCGTATTTGCGCAGCAGTCTTACAAGCGCACTTTTTTTGGAAAAAATTCACTTTTTTGAATTAAAAAATAAGACAACAGTAAAGTTAGCCCAATTTTTTTTTCTATTGTGAAAGATAATGTTACGCCAAGTAAAATGATACCCAACATATCACGCTTCAAAATTGCGCCCGCTCGTGGAATGGCGTCAAACTTTTACCCTTAAAAATCTCCATAGGCGACGTATAAAAAATTCTAGAGGTTGCATCTTTTGAGTTACAGAGGAGGTCTAGGGCTAGAATTATTGCTTTCGTTCTAACGATCGTGGCGATACCTTACTTGTGTGGTTTGAACACAATTTTCATATGCAGGCGCTACTCACGTATGTGTTCGCTTCTGCGCACGAACTCGTCAGGACAGGGCACTTAAAAAAATATGGGGCCAAATCCTCAAAAGGGATACGCAGGCGGAACTGCTGTTCAGCCTGCGTATCCCTGTGCCTATCTTTGGAACTGATCCTCAGAAGCAGTTTTCCAAAGATAGGCAGAAGATCTGACATCTGTAAGACACTTACACTGTCAGATGTTAGGATGCAGTACCGCATCCGCCGCTGGGGGCATTCCGAGTCGAAATGCCGCTTTGCGTATGCAAATGAGGACTTACGGAGATCCACAAAGCTTTTCAGCTTTATGTTTTCTGCGTAAGTTTACGTTTGCATACGTAAAATTAGTTCTGCTTCTACAAAGTGTAAACTAGTAACACCTTGTAAAAACAGATCTTTTTTTCGAACGCCGTGTTTTTTTTTAAATTTTGAATTATTTTTCCCCACGCGTAACTTTTTTTTTACCCGACGCAACTTTATTGTCCTGTCCCAATCCACAAAGCCGGACGTAACGTAATTTTGCGCGCTGCCCGTCGGGAAAATGACGTCACGAGCATGCGCAGTACGGCCGGCGCGGGAGCGCGCCTCATTTAAATTGTCATTGCCCCCTGCAGAAGAGGACCGCCTTGCGCCGGAGACATTTAAGTTACACGGCCTGAAATTTCTAGGTAAGTGCTTTGTGAATCGGGCACTTAGGTAGAAATTTTAAGTCAGTGTAACTTAAATGGGAAAAGTTAAGTTAGGCAAGAATTTTGAGGATTTGGCCCATAGTTTTCTTATTTTTTTTAATCGATTTTATTAATTTTTACACTGTTTTTAAAAAAATAAAAAAGGGGTCACTTTTATTCCTATTACAAGGAATGTAAACATCCCTTGTAATAGAAAAAAAAGCATGACAGGTCCTCTTAAATATGAGATCTGGGGTCAAAAAGACCTCAGATCTCATATTTAGACTAAAATGCATTTGAAAAAATGACAACAGAAAAATTTGCCTTTAAGAAGCATGGGCGGAAGTGGCGTTTTGACTTCACTTTTGCCCTGCTATGCTATGGAGACAGGTGGGGGCCATCTTGCCCTCACTCGTATCCCAGCCAAGCAGCGAGAAGGACCCGATCGCCTCCACCGCTGCCGACGGCTTCGGTAAGCGGCGATGGGGGGCCTCTCCCGCTGCCGATAATGGTGATCTTGCGGCGAATCCGCTGCAGAGACCACCGTTATTGTTTACAGGACCGGCCACAGAAAAGATGGATATCTCGGTTGTGGCAGCAGCTGCTGCCGTTACCGAGATATTCATTTTTAAAGTGATGTCGTATATATACGTGAGCAGGTCCTTAATGAATATTAATTATGTAATTGAGATTGCAAAACAAAAAAAAAATGTTATGCCCGGAACCCCGCTTTAATACCGTATATTGCCCCCTTTAACATCAATGACATCTTGAAGTCTTTTGTGGTATTTGTGGATGAGGCTCTTTATCTTCTCAGATGGTAAAGCTGCCCATTCCTCTCGGCAAAAAGCCTCCAGTTCCTGTAAATTCTTGGGGTGTCTTGCATGAACGGCACGTTTTGAGATCTCCCCAGAGTTGCTCAATGATATTGAGGTCAGGAGACTGAGATGGCCACTCCAGAACCTTAACTTTATTCTGCTGTAGCCAATGACAGGTCGACTTGCCCTTGTGTTTTGGATCATTGTCATGTTGGAATGTCCAAGTACGTCCCATGCGCAGCTTCCTGGCTGATGAATGCAAATGTTCCTCCAGTATTTTTTGATAACTGCATTCATCTTGCCATCAATTGTGACCAAATTTCCTGTGTCTAAACTGTGAACAGTAACAGCTGGGAGTGTCTTAGCAATGTCCTAGGCAACAAAGGAAGGAGGGGGTTTGATCTCTGGGAGTTTTTCAGTCAGGTTTCAGGAGGTACGTAAATGGCCTTCACCTATAGCAAGGGTAATATTCAACTATGTAGAGCTGGGCGAATTTTTATATAAAAAACTTGATTTACGATTCGAAACAAGCTTTTTTTTTTATGGACACTGCGGCGGTCCTGAGGAGCTGCGGGCAGGAGTTTTTAGGCGAGGCCGTGGCTAGGCCGAAGCCGCGGCCTCGCCTATAAACTCCTGCCCGCAGCTCCTCAGGACCGGCGCGGTGTCAGTGCCGGTCCTGGGGGGAAAAAAAAATCGAACAAATCGATTTTCTTTTTAAATATGAATCGATTTGACCTACCATCTCGATTTTAAAATCAAATCGATTTTTTTTCCCAGCCCTACAACTATGGGCAGAGTAGCAAAGTTTGATTTTTTTCTACAGACACTCCTTATCTACATAGGCAGATTTTGGTAAAGGTGAAGTTAACCCTTTAATGGTCACTAAAATATGAAGTTTGGCTCCTCATTTTGAGCTTTTATTACCAACACACTTTATAGCGGCATGTAAAGATATATTTGAAAGAAAATTTCATTATTGACTATTCCCTCCCACAGATAAACATTTGCATTGAATGAAGCCAACACAACCCCCAATAATAGGAGTCTGTGACTTGTATCTTCTGCCTTCTATACAATGTGATGTATCTTGTCTTGTGTCAGTATTGCATCAGCTCCTGTACTGTGCGTGCAGAGAGGAGGGGGCTCTAATGACCCCAGATAAGAACACTTCCGGTTCACCACACTCCGCTCGGAATGAATGAACAACCCCTGGAGTTTAGCATTGGTTTATATCTCACTAGATTCTGTCTGGGAGTGAAAGGGTGCCGTCTGTTCCGCCACACCTCCTACCAGAAGCGTATCGCCAATTATCGGCAGCGCTGAGCTGTCAGGGGCGTGTTTTTGGAGAGGGACGAGGCATGGAACGCAGCATGTCCCGGAAGTGAGTTTAGTGAGCATCCTGGGACTGGTTGCCGTCTGCTAGCGACTTCCTCTTCACCAAGATGGCGGGCGACGAGCCGGGAGTGACTCTGGGGCAGCCTCATTTATCCAGGCAGGATTTGGCGACTCTGGTAAGTATGTTCTGCCCGCTCTGTGGCCGGGATAGAGAGCTGTATGGTGGCTGAGGATGTGTGTGAAGGAGGGGGCCCATATCACTCATGGCTGGAGTTCGTGCTGGCCGAGGCTTATCTTCTGCCTCATGTGCCGGCCTCTGGCTGGGTGGAGACCGCCTCCCCGACTATAATGATCTCACTGCGCCTTCTCATGGAGATATTCATCCTCAAAAACCTCATCACAGATCTGCATGTAGGACTGGGCTGAGGTTCCATGTACTGCTTGTGCGACTGGATTGGGGTTATGTGTCCCCCTGGGGCCACTTGTAGGCCTGATCTGGGGTTATATGTACAGCTGGGACCTTTTCCAGGACTGATCTGGGGTTATATGTACAGCTGGGACCTCTTCCAGGACTGATCTGGGGTTATATGTACAGCTGGGACCTCTTCCAGGACTGATCTGGGGTTATATGTACAGCTGGGACCTCTTCCAGGACTGATCTGGGGTTATATGCACAGCTGGGACCTCTTTCAGGACTGATCTGGGGTTATATGTACAGCTGGGATCTCTTCCAGGACTGATCTGGGGTTCCATGTACTGCCTGTTGGGTTCTATATACAGCTGAGGTCACCTGTAGGACTGGTCTTTGTTTAGCTGGACTGCACTGAGGTTATTTGTGTAGCTGGGACCACCTTTAGTACTAGGGTTATATGTACAGCTGGGGCTGCTTGTAGGACTGCACTTGGGGTTATATGTACAGCTGGGGCTGCTTGTAGGACTGCACTTGGGGTTATATGCTCAGCTGGGGCTGCCTACAGGACTGATCTGGGGTTATATGCACAGCTGGGGCTGCCTACAGGACTGATCTGGGGTTATATAACAGCTGGGGCTGCCTACAGGATGGATCTGGGGTTATATGCACAGCTGGGGCTGCCTACAGGACTGATCTGGGGTTATATGCACAGCTGGGGCTGCCTACAGGACTGATCTGGGGTTATATGCACAGCTGGGGCTGCCTACAGGACTGATCCGGGGTTATATACACAGCTGGGGCTGCCTACAGGACTGATCTGGGGTTATATGCACAGCTGGGGCTGCCTACAGGACTGATCTGGGGTTATATGCACAGCTGGGGTTGCCTACAGGACTGATCCGGGGTTATATGCACAGCTGGGGCTGCCTACAGGACTGATCCGGGGTTATATGCACAGCTGGGGCTGCCTACAGGACTGATCTGGGGTTATATGCACAGCTGGGGCTGCCTACAGGACTGATCTGGGGTTATATGCACAGCTGGGGCTGCCTACAGGACTGATCTGGGGTTATATGCACAGCTGGGGCTGCCTACAGGACTGATCTGGGGTTATATGCACAGCTGGGGCTGCCTACAGGACTGATCCGGGGTCATATGCACAGCTGGGGCTGCATACAGGACTGATTCCGGGGTCATATGCACAGCTGGGGCTGCCTACAGGACTGATCCGGGGTCATATGCATAGCTGGGGCTGCCTACAGGACTGATCCGGGGGTCATATGCACAGCTGGGGCTGCCTACAGGACTGATCCGGGGTCATATGCACAGCTGGGGCTGCCTACAGGACTGATCCGGGGTCATATGCACAGCTGGGGCTGCATACAGGACTGATTCCGGGGTTATATGCACAGCTGGGGCTGCCTACAGGACTGATCCGGGGTCATATGCATAGCTGGGGCTGCCTACAGGACTGATCCGGGGGTCATATGCACAGCTGGGGCTGCCTACAGGACTGATCCGGGGTCATATGCACAGCTGGGGCTGCCTACAGGACTGATCCGGGGTCATATGCACAGCTGGGGCTGCCTACAGGACTGATCCGGGGTTATATGTACAGCTGGGACCTCTTCCAGGACTGATCTGGGGTTATATGTACAGCTGGGACCTCTTCCAGGACTGATCTGGGGTTATATGCACAGCTGGGACCTCTTCCAGGACTGATCTGGGGTTATATGTACAGCTGGGACCTCTTTCAGGACTGATCTGGGGTTATATGTACAGCTGGGATCTCTTCCAGGACTGATCTGGGGTTCCATGTACTGCCTGTTGGGTTCTATATACAGCTGAGGTCACCTGTAGGAGTGGTCTTTGTTTAGCTGGACTGCACTGAGGTTATTTGTGTAGCTGGGACCACCTTTAGTACTAGGGTTATATGTACAGCTGGGGCTGCTTGTAGGACTGCACTTGGGGTTATATGTACATCTGGGGCTGCTTGTAGGACTGCACTTGGGGTTATATGTACAGCTGGGGCTGCTTGTAGGACTGCACTTGGGGTTATATGTACAGCTGGGGCTGCTTGTAGGACTGCACTTGGGGTTATATGCACAGCTGGGGCTGCCTACAGGACTGATCTGGGGTCATATGCACAGCTGGGGCTGCCTACAGGACTGATCTGGGGTCATATGCACAGCTGGGGCTGCCTACAGGACTGATCCGGGTTTATATGCACAGCTGGGGCTGCCTACAGGACTGATCCGGGGTTATATGTACAGCTGGGGCTGCCTACAGGACTGATCCGGGGTTATATGTACAGCTGGGGCTGCCTACAGGACTGATCCGGGGTTATATGCACAGCTGGGGCTGCCTACAGGACTGATCCGGGGTTATATGCACAGCTGGGGCTGCCTACAGGACTAGATTTGGAAGTTCTATATAATGCTGGGGTCACCTGTAGGACTGGTCTTTGTTTAGCTAGACTGAACTGGGGTTGTGTATAGCTGGGACCACCTGTATGACTGGTGTTCTTTAAACAGCTGGGACTGCCTGTATGACTGGATTGGTGTTCTATAAACAGCTGGGACCTTGTAAGAAAAGAAATGGCTGCACATCTAGGAATTCCGATTGCCTTCTATTGTTCAAATTGATAACGCCAAAGACACCATCATGAGGTCACGTAGATGCATTTCACACAAACATCTTGTGCTTAATCATATACAGCTGAGACCGCTTGTAGGACTGCACTGGGGTCATATGTACAGCCGGGACCGCTTGTAGGACTGCACTGGGGTCATATGTACAGCCGGGACCGCTTGTAGGACTGCACTGGGGGTCATATGTACAGCCGGGACCGCTTGTAGGACTGCACTGGGGGTCATATGTACAGCCGGGACCGCTTGTAGGACTGCACTGGGGGTCACATGTACAGCCGGGACCGCTTGTAGGACTGCACTGGGGTCATATGTACAGCCGGGACCGCTTGTAGGACTGCACTGGGGTCATATGTACAGCCGGGACCGCTTGTAGGACTGCACTGGGGGTCATATGTACAGCCGGGACCGCTTGTAGGACTGCACTGGGGGTCATATGTACAGCCGGGACCGCTTGTAGGACTGCACTGGGGGTCACATGTACAGCCGGGACTGCTTGTAGGACTGCACTGGGGGTCATATGTACAGCTGGGGATGTCTTAAAGCGGGGGTTCACCCTGAAATTTTTTTTTTCTTGATCTACCATACAAACGAGCATACTAGCGTCAGCTACAGTATGCCTTTTTTTTTTTTTTTTGAGCTGTACTTACGGTTTAATCCGTAACTTTCGTTTCAGACTCCGGCCGGGAAATGGGCGTTCGTATGAAGAGGGGTACTTGATTGACGTCCAGCTATGGCGCGTCATGCTTTCCGAAATAGGACGCCGACCTAAACGGCGCCTGCGCAGTCAGCTTCTAGTCTGATGCGCAGGCGCCGTATAGCGCCGGGCAGAGCCGAGTCCTACTCTGGCTATTTTCGGAACGTGGGATGCGCCATAGCCGGCCGTCAATCATGGTCCACTCTTCATAGAAACGCCCATTCGCCGCGGGTGTCTGAAACGAAACTTAAGTAAGTACAGCGCATAAAAAAAAGCATACTTCAGCTGATGCTAGTATGGATGGTCCAAAGTGTTTTTTTTTGGGTGAACCTCCGCTTTAATGACTGAACTGGGGTCATATACACAGCTGATGACCTGATACAAGCAGAGGCTGTGTTGTGTGATTTCTGTTTGTATTGCTGTGTACTTCAGACATGTGATAGACAACTTATCATTCAGCTCTAAACTCTCCACATGCCCCTCCAGGCCAGAATAAGCACCGCACTCCATTACTAGAGCTCAGCTGCTGGATCAGCTCATTTCCACCTGAACAATCACTTTTACCATTTCATAGGAACCCTACAAAGCAAGGTGCAGTGGTGTGAGCTGAACCCACAGGAGTCCAGGCAGTCTATTAAATGTTTTATGTATACCTTAACAATGAATTTCTCTTAAACGCTCCCTTTTTGTTTTTTTAAACTTACAATTGTTTTATTTCTCCCCAAGAAAATATATATTAATGCTGTCAGATATTCAGAGTTGTCCTGTTGACTCTTCCTGTGTTATCTCAAGAAGTCCTTCCAGGTCTTCCCCCTGGAAGGACTTCTTGAGTCTCTCATCCCATGCCTTAAAGTAGAGGTTCACCCTAAAAACAAGTATATACCATTCAATCCAGCATACTGCCGACATGTACAGTATGCTGTTTTTTTTTGTTCTCTTTTCTTTTCGGTTTACATACCATAGTATAGGTATTTTCCCCCCGGGTAGTGAATCCCGCGGGATCGGGCGTTCCTATTCAGAGACTAAGTGATTGACGTATGACAAAAGCTTCACCCCTGGCGCAAAAGGCGCGTCACCAGTTTCCCAAAAAAGCCAAACGTCGGTGCCGTATAGCGCCGACTCGACGTTCGGCTTCTTTCGGAAACCGGTGATGCGCATTATGCGCCAGGGGTGAAGCTTTTGTCATATGTCAATCACTTAGTCTCTGAATAGGAACTCCTGCGGGATTCCCTACCCGGAAGCCAGGGGGGGAAATACCTATACTACGGTATGTAAACCGGAACCCCCCCCCCCCCCCCAGCATACTGTACATGTCGGCAGTATGCTGGATTGAATAGTATATACTTGTTTTTTAGGGTGAACCTCCACTTTAAAGCGGTGTTTCACCCTAAAAAACAACTTTATAGCATCTCATTCAGCATAGTAACGCAAGCTACAGTATGTCTTTATTTTTTTTTTTTTTTGGCGCCGTACTCGCTGTTTAATCGCGTAGTAAAATTTCAGGCTCCCCGCGGGGAATGGGCGTTCCTATTCAGAGGGCTTGTGATTGACGGCAGGCTATGGCGCGTCACGAAAATAGCCGGAGTAGGTCTCCGCTCTTCCCGGCGCTATACGGCGCCTGCGCACAGACATCGGAGCTGACTGCGCAGGCGCCGTGAAGAGCAAACACCTATTTCGGCTATTTCCGTGAAGCGTGACGCGCCATAGCCGGCCGTCAATCACGAGCCCTCTGCATAGGAACGCCCATTCCCCTGAAACTTTACTACGCGATTACACAGTGAGTACAGCGCCCAAAAAAAATATAAAGGCATACTGTAGCTCACGCTACTATGCTGAATGAGATGCTAGGAAAAAAATTTTTTTTTTTAGGGAGAACCCCCGCTTTAAGGTGGGGAAAAAACACCTGCCAGTCACCGGCCTGCCCGTTTTTACTTAACTGAGCCCCTTCATATCCTCGGTGCGTCCCTGTCGTCATTGGCTCCTGCTGCTGTCAATCAAATCCAAGACACGGGAGGCGGGGCCGAGTCATAAATTTGCCGTCTATGGATGTCGAAAAAATGACTTTTGGGGTGCGCCCGGAATGGAAACCCATGTGCGTTTTTAACCCCCGCTAGCGGCCGAAAAAGGGTTAATACCGCCCGCAATGCGCCTCTACAGAGGCGCATTGCTGGAGGTATTACCGCGGTTTCCCATTGATTTCAATGGGAAGGAGCGGTTAACACCCCGCTCCTATACCGCTCCAAAGATGCTGCTTGCAGGAGTTTTTTTTTTCCTCCAGCGCATCGCCTCAGTGTGAAAGCCATCAGGCTTTCACATTGAGAATGCTGGGGCAGGATTATTTCAGGCGTTATTTATGTGCTATTTTTAGCACTAAAACGCCTGAAAGGGGCCTTGGTGTTGAGCTTTCACTGATCGCTCTCTTCACTGCTGCTTTAAACACAGCGGTGTGGATGAAGGTCATAAGCAAACATCGGGCAACAGTTGCTTTACAACATCCCAAAGTGTCCACATGTGGTCATCTTTAGGGCTGAAATGTATAATCTATTCCTTCCTTCTGTGATGCTGCAGATAACATGGCAGTGCCTGCAGAGCAAAAATACCACAATGCATACACACTCTGGACAAGCAGAGTCTAATGTCAGGTTTCTAAAACTCCCGATGACACAATTTGCTTTAGGGCCTTTCACGCAGGCTGTCAGATTGTTCGTTTTTCAGGTGGACCTGATTGGATACTGCATTGTCGTCTCTGGATCGGTGGATGTCAGTGGACACATGTCATGGATGAAAGCAGATGTGGTCCGTTTCCATCTGATTTCCCCATAGAGGAGAGTGGGCCCGGAGGTGCATAGCGGAGCCGACACGGACCTGTCATCCGTCTGTTTAGCGGATTCCATTAAGCGGAGGCGCCCGTGTGAAAGGGACCTAAATGTGAACCTGTGGTCAGCCTCTATGGGCTTTTGAGTGCAAAATCTGGTGCAGCTCTGCATAGCAACCAATCAGCTTCCAGTTTTGTGTTTTTGTTTTTTTGGTCAAAGCTTAATTGAACAATCTGAAGTTAGAAGCTGATTGACCACAATGCAAAGCTGCACTAAATTTAGTAAATCAATTATTGTATGTTCTGCTCCTTTACAAAACATTAGCATGGCTTGGATATGCAGTTCAGTTTTGGTCATGATCCTCAGGAAGGATGTTGTTGAATTAGCCCACGTTTGACGTTGGGCACATTTTGCATGCGATTTGACATTCCAAATTGCTGGCAAATGGCACTGTCCGAATCGGTGCGGCTTCACACTGATTCCCAAATGTAGTTCCTGTACTACTTTTGGCGACTTTGGGGGTGATTTAAAAAGACCTCTGTGCATGAACCCGCACAGATGTCTGTCAAATCATCCCCAAAGTCGGACTGCATTGCCGGTTGGAAATTGTGCAAATTCAGCTGAACTGGGTATGGTCCGTTCACGCTATGCAGGCATCATCCCTCTTGTAAACAAAGCCTTAAACTGGAACAAAGGCAAGGAAAAAAATCACTGAAGAAATGGTAAAGTAGTAAGTCTACAGCTTGTATAACAGTGTAAATGTGCTGTCCCCTAAAAATAACGCAACACACAGCCATTAATATCTAAACCACTGACAACAAAAGTGAGTACACCCCTAAGTGAAAATGTCCAAATTAGGCTCAATTGGACTTTTTCCCTCCCCGGTGTTCTGTGAATTGTCAGTGTTGCAAGGTCTGAGCCCTGGTTCACACTGGGTACGATTTGGAACGATTTGAGATGCGATTTGACATGTCAAATCGCATCTCAAATCGGCGGCAATTGTCGGCAATGGCACTGTCCTAATCAGTGCGACGCCGCATCTGCGATTTCAAAAAGTAGTTCCTGTACTACTTTTTGCGATTTCGGGCCGCGATTTACATTAAATTGCGCGCGAAATCGCGGTAAAATCGCGCATTTGAATTCGCAGCAGTGTGAACCTAGGCTCAGGTGTGAATGTGGAGCAGTTGTGTTAAATTTTTGTATTATCGCTCTCTCCTAAATGCCAACATGTACTGTGACATACTGAAGCAGAGCATGATCCCATCCCAACGGAGACTGGGCCGCAGGGCAGTATTCCAACATAATGACCCCAAACACACCTCCAAGACAACCACTGCCTTGCTAAAGAAGCTGAGGGTAAAGGTGATGGACTGACCAAGCCTGTCTCAAGACCTACACCTTATGGGACTTCCTCAAACAGAAGGTGGAGGAGCTCAAGGTCTCTAACATCCACCAGCCCTATGATGTCATGGTGGAGAAGCTGAAGAGGACTCCAGTGGCAACCTGTGAAGCTCTGGTGAACTCCATGCCCAAGAGGTTTAAGGCAGTGCTGGAAAATAATAGTGGCCACACAAAAGAGGAGCCTCTAAGTGTAGCAATATTGTTACATTTAATGAAGGTACAACATTTAGCAACTTATTGCTACACTTAGAGGTGCCTCTCTTCTTTTTTATACTCTGTAGCTCCTGCTGGATTTTGGTTCTAATCCCCTTGGGAAGGCTTCCATTTGTGGCTGGACATTTTATGGTTACACAAAATTATGGTTACACCTTGTGCTATAATTTTTATATATGGACTATAAACTGAAGGACCTATGAATAATTGGTTGTGGAACGAATCATCTGAGTTTCCATTATTTCTTATGGGGAAATTTGCTTTGATATACAAGTGCTTTGGATTACAAGCACGTTTCTGGAACAAGTTATGCTCGCAGTCCAAGGTTTTAGTCGCATGTCCTAGAAAGCTGTGGTACCATTCACAAAGTTTGCGTATTCAAAATGGGTGGCTAGTTGTGAAGCTGGCTGCCCACAGAAAACTTGCCGATGTCCTGGACCAAAAAAAAAAAGTCAAAAAAAGCAGTTTGAGTGAGGATGCCACTGGATTCTTGGATGCGTGAATGTCTTTATTAAAGGTCAGCAGCTATGGTTCTTTGTAGCTGCTGACTTTTAATTTTTTTTTTTTTTTTTTATCCAAAAGGCTGAAGAACTGCTTAAATTGGTTGGAAATACAGTAAGCAAAATACAGTAGGAAAAGGTGAAGGCGTTAATTAGGGCTGATTAGAGGTAAGCTAAAGCCTAATACACATGGACTGAATGTCGGGCATTATCGGGCAGTTATAGAAACCGGCCAATATTCGGCCCATGTGTACAACAGAAGCCGGCAGTTCATATGGCTTTTGTTGAAGAGGTATGACTGAAAAAGCTCAGTCAGCACTCGCAGCCATTCTAAATCGCAGTTCTACCTCCCTCCCGCTCTTCAGCCCAGGTTCACACTGCTGCAGGATTGAAATCGTACAAGTTTTTGCTGCGTGTCAGTCCAACGATTTCAGACACATCTGTGTGGTTTCCTGAACAGATGTCTATTTAAAATCGCATCTGAAATAACTTTTTGGAATTGGTGCGGCGTCTCACCGATTCAGACGCTTCCATTGTGGGCAATAGCAGCCAGTTTGACATGCCAAATCGCATCAGTGTGAACCAGGGCTAAAACAGCATTTCCCCATTCCATGTAACAAGTGCAGAAAGTTCTCTGCTCACTTCTGACAGCTGACAAAAAAAAAAGTTTTCAAACCAACTTCTTTCATGTTGTCATTATGGGGTATTGTAGAATTTTGAGAAAAATAATGGATTTAATCCATTTTGGAATAAGGCTGTAACAACATAAAATGTGGAAAAATTATAATCACTTTAATCAATATCCTTATTTTCTAAAAATGTTATCCATACACATTCTCTACCGAATAGCCTTGTAATTCTCTTGTTCATTAATTTTGTTTCTTAGTGTTTTTCTGCCTCCTAGTAATGTACCATGTGAGCTCCTGAACCTTCCTCTCCCCTCCCATGTCCTGTTAGTTGGGACAAATAATTGGTGGTGGTCATGTGCTGCTCTATGCATGTTACAAATCCCATAGTAGATAGTCCCTAATCCATCTCGGGTTGAGCAAGAGAGGGTGACTACATTCAGACATACAGTGGGACCATGGAGAATGTAACCGCCTTCCAACACAAAGTCAGGTCTCAGCAGCAAAATAAGAAAGTGGGGGATTTGGAGGAGGCTGAGAGAAATAACGGGTACTTTTTAAAGCGGTGGTTCACCCTAAATAACAAGTTTCTACCATACTAGCGTGAGCTACAGTATGCCTTTATTTTATTTTTTTGGCGCCGTACTCAGTTTAATCCCGTAGTGAAGTTTCAGACTCCCCGCGGGGAATGGGCGTTCCTATGCAGAGGGAAGATGATTGACGGCCGGCTATGGCGCGTCAGGCTTCCCGAAAATAGCCGGAGTAGGTCTCGGCTCTTCACGGCGCTATACGGCGCCTGCGCACAGACTAGGAGCTGACTGCGCAGGCGCCGTGAAGAGCCAAGTCCTATTTCGGCTATTTTCGGGAAGCGTGACGCGCCATAGCCGGCCGTCAATCATCTTCCCTCTGCATAGGTTGAACCCCCGCTTTAAGTTGAATACATACTTGTATAGTTTTTTTAATCAGAGTTTAGTGTCGCTTTAAGTGGCCTACAAAAGATGCCCAGCTGTCATTTGTGTAGTGTCGAGAGAGAAAGCAAGCATGCGGTTGCTATGGACAACAACATTTTATAGCGCAACAATAGTGTATATAACTTAGAACATTTTGTTTCAGACATCTCATTAAGAATATTTTGTGATGAAGTAAATGATCTCTTTGAGAATCCAGTATTCTCCCATTGGCATATTTCTGAATCTAGAAATACTGTTTTACTCTAATGCCGCGTACACACAGTCATTTTTTGTGATGAAATAAAACAACGTTTTTAAAAACGTCATTTAAAATGATCGTGTGTGGGCTACACATCGTTTTTTGTCTTCTAAAAAACTACCAAAAAAAAAATTCGAACATGCTTCAATTTTTTATGTCGTTTTTTTTGTCATAAAAAATGATTGTGTGTGGGCTAAAATGACGTTTTAAACCCGCGCATGCTCAGAAGCAAGTTATGAGATGGGAGCTTGAATGGAACAGAGTGCCGTCGTCGTTTTATGATGGTTAGAAAAACTTTGTTTGTTTTTTTCATGATGGAAAAACTTTGTTTTATTTCATCACAAAAAACTACCGTGTGTACGCGGCCTAAGTGATGTCATTGCATGCAGCTAGTATGAAGCCCAAAAGAGAATGGCAACTCTATATCGGGGTTCTTACACAAGTGTTTTGCTTGGTAATAAATACTGTTAAAGGGGTGTTCCGGGCAAAAAAAATGTAAAAACCAGGAGCTACACATACTGCAGCTGCTGGCTTTTAATAAATGGAGACTTGCCTGTCCTGCTATCCCTTGATGTTGGCACTGCAGCTGATGTTTCCCATCAGCTGTCGGGTGCTGCTGTCGCCATTGCGGGTAAAGGAACCCGGCAGTGAAGCCTTTCGGCTTCACGCCGGGAACCCTACTGCGCATGCGCGAGGCCCCGCTCCTCTCTCCTATTAGCCCGGCGGCCAGGGGAGGAGGAGGAAGTAGCCCTGCGTTGAAACCGCGGCCGAGCACCCGGAAGTGGGAAAGGATACCTGTCTTTGAGACCGGTATCATGTCTAAACTAGAGGTCGACCGATATGGGTTTTTCTCTGGCCGATACCGATATTTCAAAATTGTGGAGAGTGGTGGGTGGTGCTGGGCGTGGGTGGGGATGCATTGTGGAGTGGGATGGATGGTGTGGGCGTGGGTGGGGATGCGTTGTGGAGAGGGATGGATGGTGCTGGGCGTGGGTGGCGATGTATTGTGAAAATGGATGGTGCAGGGGATGCGTTGGAGTGGGGTGGATGGTGCTGGGTGGGGGTGAAGATGATTGCGTTGCATTGTGAAGATGGATGAGGATGACTCTGTGTGGGGATGAGTTACATTGTGAAGAGGATCTCCACAATGTAACTCGCATATCTACCCAGTCATCCTCATCCATTTTCTCAATGCCAGCCTCAGCCAGGTTTCCCTTTAAAAAGGAGTTTAAATAAAGTCTGCAGGGGGGGGGCACAGTAACACACACTCAATTTTTGTGACTTACCCTCCATCCATGCTGCTTCCTGGTATTTATCTGCATGCACTTGATAGGTCTAGGTGCATGCAGATTGGCTGGTCAGCTTATCAGCGTCTATCACAAAAAAAATACAAGCAGCCAGCATGCTCCCTTCAGCAGGGAAGGAAGAGAAGCTTGGCTAGTGCTGGTCACGATCTCCTGCTGGGGGGAGTTACTAGTCAGGCAGCAGAGGCTCGGGCTTGTCACATGCTAATGATGTTATTGTTCTTCTGCTATAGCTCGCCAGGGGAGGGGTAGGGGGGCGGGGCAGTGCGGTGCCAGTGAAACTTTTTCTCCTTCTCTTGTACAGTATACGGCTGCCGTGCAGGTAAAGGATTCATTTTACATGCTGTGGGAGCAGGGCCCTGGTCAGTACTGCTGGCGGACGCAATTCGGCTTGGCTTCCACAACAATCGACGATATAACAGTCGACAATATATCGGTCGACCTCTAGTCCAACACCCCCCCCGGAAAGGTGCCAGTACAGTAGAGCTCGATGGGCATTTGTCATTGAACACCATAATTAGCAGGTCCGCCACTGGTGCCCCATGCTTTTCACAGATGAGAGCAGGATTATCCTGAGCACATGTGAAAGGGTCTTGAGAAGCCGTGGAGAACTTTGAAAAATGAATGAAAAAAAACTTATATAGGCGGGCACATGCGAACAGCATGACCGGTTTGGTGGTGGGTCAGTGATGGTCTGGGGGGGCATATACATGGAGGGACGCACATACCTCTACAGGCTGGACAATGGCACCCTGAGTACCATTAGGTATTGGGATGAAATTCTTGGACCCATCCTACGCTGGTGGGTCCTGGGTTCCTCATGGTGTATGACAATTCCCGGCCTCATGTGGCGAGAGTATGCAGCCATTTCCTAGAATTGATGACATTGACTGGCCCCCACACCGGCCTGACCTAAATCCAATAGAACACCTCTGAGACATTGTTTCAGTCCATTGCACCTAAATCTTTTCAGGAGCTCAGTGATGCTCTGGTTAAATCTGGAGGAAATGCCCCAGGACACCATCCGTTGTCTCATTAGGAGCATGCCCTGATGTTGGGGATGCACACAAGCACTTGGGGGGCCATACAGACTACCACGTACCATTTTGAGTTGCTGCAATGCCATTTCAGTAAAATGGACTAGCTTGCTGCATCTTTTTTTTTTTTTTTCCCCACTTTGATTTTCGGGTGGTCTTTTGAATTCATGCCTCTGTAGGTTGATCATTTTTGCATCCAACGATGGGGCATCCTTCATTCCTAACACACTACCCAGTCCATATAGATATCCAGCATGAGATTTTTTTCCCCATAAAGATCTGATGTGTTTTTAAAGTGTGTGTGTGTGATATATATTATAAACAATACGATAATGCCACCTACATTTTTTTCACAGGATGTTACTAAGTTGACACCCCTCTCGCCGGAAATCATCAGCAGACAAGCAACAATCAACATAGGTAATATATTCCTTTTGTGTAGTTATGTTTGCAGCCAATGCAGCAAAATACAGTTCTCTTCATACTCCTGTTCTTTCTTTTAAAGCCGATGTTCTTTAGTTGCCCTGGTGTTAGTCACATAATCTAGCTCATCTCCTTAATGTAACAGTAAATGATATGCTTTATTCTCCAAAAATCTATACACATCCAGTTTCTATTGGCCCTGTAATCTATTTTTCTCAAATTGCTTTTTACTGTCTTTTTTTTCTGCATCCTTGTAACGTCCTCCATGAGCTCCTGAACCTCTCCCCTCCCCCACTTCAGTTTATGTAGAATGAGCATTGCATGTTAGTTGCAGTTGAGTGCCCTGCTCTTTGCACACTACACATCCTATAGTCCCTGGTCCATTTCAGGAGTGGGCAAGAGAGGGTGGCTATGTTCCTCTAGATACTAGTTCCTAGAGAGAGAATGTAGTCTGCATCTAACAGGTATTCTGATCCAGCAGCAAACAAGAAAGGAATTGGGTAGTTTAGAGGAGGCTGAGAGCAATAGAAGGTAGTTTTCTGATTTAAGAATATACTTGAATATCATTTTAGTGCCCCTTTAAATGGGTTGTAAAGGTACAAATTTTTTTTCCCTAAATAGCTTCCTTTACCTTAGTGCAGTCCTCCTTCACTTACCTCATTCTTCCATTTTGCTTTTAAATGTCCTTATTTCTTCTAAGAAATCCTCACTTCCTGTTCTTCTGTCTGTAACTCCACACAGTAATGCAAGGCTTTCTCCCTGGTGTGGAGTGTCGTGCTCGCCCCCTCCCTTGGACTACAGGAGAGTCAGGACGCTCTCCACTTTGCAGATAGAGAAATGAGCTGTGTGTTAGTGGGCGTCCTGACTCTCCTGTAGTCCAAGGGAGGGGGCGAGCATGGCACTCCACACCAGCGAGAAAGCCTCACATAACTGTGTGGAGTTAGACAGAAGAACAGGAAGTGAGCATTTCACAGAAGAAATAAGGAGGACTGTACTAAGGTAAAGTAAGCTATTTAGGTATTTTTTTCTTTTTCTTTACCTTTACAACCCCTTTAAGGCCTTCTTTACATGAACATTTACTTGCATACATCAGATTACAGTGGCAAAAATCTGGAAAGTCTTGTGGTTGGAATGACGGGTGTATGCGAACAGTGGCAGCTGCTAAACCTGTATATATCCGCAATCTCGGCAGTCGCATACGGCTAGCGACAAATGAATGACCCTGGATGCAGTAAGATATATCCAGGCTTGAACATCCTTTCTTCCCTAACCACTTATGCAGATATATGCAAACCACAACAGTTCCTCTTAGCCTGTCATTACTTTGGTCAGGCTGACCTGCTGTCATTGTTCGCATACATCTGTTTCAGCTGCAAAAACTTCCTGATTCTTAACACTGGGATCCTATGTGTGCAAGTAAGCACCTGTGTGAAGGAGGCCTAAGGGTGCTTTTATTACCTGTATCCATCAGCTATTCATTCCAAATATTTTCCATACCGTCCATGATATTTTTAAACAACAACAAAAAAAACAAAAGCCCCTGTTTAGACCAGGGCTGCTTGTCATGTGATTTGACAGATCAAAGTTGCATGACAAGTCGCACCTTATTTCTGGCTATGGAACTGTTCAAATTGGTGTGACTCTTCCAACTTGCACTGACTTCGAAAAGGTTCATGCACTATTGGAGATTTCATGTTGCATTGACATCTGCATGCAGTCACACAAATGTCAGGAAGCCACACATGAAATCGCACTGACTGGCGACTTTGAAATCATGCTCAAGTAGCGTGTTTTCAAAGCTGCATTCAGTGTGAACTGGGTTTAACGGATATTTTTGTTTAGGCCTAGTTTACACTTGCATCTGGAGTGTGGCAAGGTTGGGGGCGGAAAATAATAGCCCAACACAGCAGCTGGATGGGATGTACACCTTGCCATGGCCAAACAAGCCCTTACAGTTTCTCTGCTACTACAGTAAGCGGTTATGAATTATTAAAAAAAGAAACAAACAGAAGTCTGAATAGTTTGTCTATCCTTATCTAAAGAAAATGGGTTTTGCAATGGGACGGACAATAATATTTAAGTGTTCCTAAACCCACAACCGTAGGGGGGGTGGCAAACAAACCTACCCCCCTCATTTGCACAAACGCCATGCACCCCACCAGCTGAACAGGCATTGCTTCTCCTCCTGGCCAAACAGGAAGTGGGTCCTGAGACCTGATTGCCCGGGAGTCTTAAGACTCCCTGGCCAATTGGGTCTCAGGACCCGCATCCTGATTCGCGGGGAGGCGAAGCAGGAAGAACTTGGCGAATATTAATTTGCTAATGTCGCTCAAGTGGGTGGGCTCGGGGCGCAGTGCAGCTTATGGAGTGGCCACCACTGTTTGTTACATTGGAAGGAGTCAACATCACCTTTCTTTCCTTTTGAAAGTTGTAACCAAAACGGGTAGTGGGAAGAAGTCCAACATACTACAGTAGTTATTAAAAGAAGTTGCGGGGAAAATCTCAGTGGGGATACCAATTCTGGAAACAATTGTCTTAGGTGGGATTCAACTTACTGTGAAGATTTCTTTAAGTTCTTACCATGTCTCCTGGGCACAGTGAAAAGAAAATGACAAGGATTGTGAGAAGTAAGCCTAAGGCCTCATGCACACTTATAAAAACGCTAGCGTAAGCTGTAGAATGAGTTTTTCAGCGTTTTTAGCTGTAACGTTTGTTGGCAAAACTAGACTCCCATCAAAGCTTATGGCTCAAAAACTCTGATAAATGTTGAATAGCTGAATTTTTCTGTGTTTTTCAGCTTTTTTCAGAGTTAGAGCGTTTTTACAGCTGAAAAACTCAGCTTAAAACCCACTAAATCTGTTGGGGGGGGGGGGGGGGGGGGGGTTCCAGCCATAAAACGGCCCTCCCAAAAAACGCTGATAACAGCCTATGTGTGCAGCTGTAAAAACGTCCAGTGTGCATGAGGCCTTAAAGGGAAGGATATAAGCAAGGAAGGGAAGAAAAGACCAGGAAACTTTTTTTATTATATTATTGCATTGTAAATGGTATGTTGGCTCTTTTTTTGCCTTTTTAGGGGTGTACTGATTTTCTTTCTGTTGCAGGCACCATTGGTCACGTAGCCCATGGTAAATCCACAGTAGTTAAAGCCATCTCTGGTGTACACACTGTCCGGTTTAAGAATGAGCTGGAAAGAAATATCACCATCAAACTGGGTTATGCCAATGCTAAGGTAACTTCATTTAAAAAATCTGTTGTGGCAAGACTGGCTTCTCATTAAGATCAGAAGCCTGCAGTGCCATGGTCAAGTATGTTTAATTTGTCAGTTTACTAATATGGGAAGTAGGGTTGTCCCGATACCATTTTTTTTTTTTAAGACCAAGTATTGGTACTTTTTTTTTTTTTTTTTCCTCAAGTACTCACTGATTCTTTATTCAGAAATGGAAGGAGCCGGTAAATTTTTAAATTTTTCTTCCTCCACTCTCCATCCTGAAAGATCTGGGGGGGGGGGGGGACATGGCAGGGGGGCACCGGAGGAGCGCAGAGAGGGGGAGCAGAAGACCACGCGGGGTGGGGACTGGAGGAGGATACATGGGGAACAATCTGTGCGGCGGTGGGGGGAGTTATAATCACCAATATCCCTGTGTTTTTAATAAAGCAGCTGAAAGTCGCGGTGGGGAGAGCAGGAGAAGCAGCTGTCATGATTATAACTTCCCTGCTGCATTTCCAGGTATTGGACTAGGCATCAGGAGCATTTGCACAGGTACAAGTACTCCTGCAAATACTCAGTATCGGAGACTGATACTAGTACCGGGATTCAGGACAACCCTAGTGGGAAGTGTATTGCTTACTAGAACCGTGCAAGCTCCAAGACTGTCATCCTTCTCCTCCCTTTACTGCTCGATGAGGGTCTGACTAAGAACGTGTGTGTGTGTGTGTGTGTGTGTGTGTGTGTCCTGACCCTCCCATGGCTGTCGAGGAGGAAGATGACTGCATAGTAGTCAAGACTTTCAAAAAGAAGGCAGCAGTTTTAGCTCCCTTATAACTAGAGCTGCATGATTAATCGTTAAAAAAATCACGATCTCTATTCAACCCCCCCCCCCCCTTCACAATGTTAAACCCAGCATTTCCTTGATTCATATAGTGCAGAGCCGCTCTCTACTCACTAACTCAGCTGTCAAAGGAATGAACTTCAGTCTGTAAATGAAGGCAGTTTAACCACTTAGAAAACCAAACCTTTTTCTGACACTTGCTGCTTACAAGTTAAAATACTGATGAAAAGAATTTTCCCAAATGGGGTTATTGCGCAGCTCAAAAGGAGAGAGGTAATACCATGTAATAAAACAAGTTAAAATACGTATATTTTCTGATAGAAAATTACTTGGAACCCCTAAACATTCTATATATTTTAGCACATACCCTAGAGAATAAAATGGCAGTTGTTGCAATACTTTGTCACACTTTATTTGCACAGCGTTCTTTCAAATGCAATTTTTTGGGGGAAAAATACATGTTAACGAATGAAGAAAAATCAAAACTGTAAAGTTAGCCCAATTTTTTTTTTTTTTTTTTTTTTTGTATAATGTGAAAGATGTTACGCCGTGAAAATTGAGTGAATTGTGATGTTTGTTCTAAACAAAAAAATTGTGATTTTCATTTTTGACAGAATCGTGGAGCTCTACTTACTTTCCTGTGAGGTTCCCTTTAGGTGTTCCTATATGTTTGACCTACCTGAACATGTGTTGTATTCAAAGTGGCTCTCCATACTGATTGTTTAACGTAATATAAAAAGTGCAGGGCATATTACTGCCCTTGATAGTATATGGGTTTTTCATTTAACTGCTTTCAGTGTCCCTAGGATGTTCATACCTAAATTTCCAGATCTGATAATTTTATTTATTTTTTTAAATCAGAAAAGTTTTATTGTGCCAGCAGAAATGATGCATACATTACATATCCACATAATGCAAAACATCCGAAAACAGCATGTAACAAAGATAAAGACATATAAGATGGCGGCACCAAAGCAGTTCACAAAGTTTTTTGATGAAAAAGAGTCCAGATAGGCAGGGAAGCATAGACCCGGCTTTATAAGAGAAAAGAACAAACGAGCCAACAAACAGTAAATATTACCCCAAATAGTGTACCTGTACAAATAGAATCTCCCCCTCTGCAGCAGAGGGTAAATACAGAGCTCACATTATTCACTCTTAAATAGAGAGCACTGAAGTCACCATCCACCCAACCAGAGAAACTACTTGCATCTGTAACAACCAATGCATGATCAGTGGCGGGGGTGCCAACCCAGGTGTTTCCAGCCATGCCTGCCATATAGAAAAGAATTTTCAGATCTGATTAATTTGACCGTTTTCAAGACCATCAGACTTCAGTTTCAGCATATTAGAGTTTTGATTATTGTGACATAAGGAAAATTGCTGAGTACATATCGTTGCTAAGTGAGACTTTTTGATGATGAAAGTCAGTGTTGTATTATTTCCCTAGTGTTTTGCAGCTAATTAATTTTGTCTTTGCAGATTTTCAAACTTGATGACTCAAGCTGTCCTAGGCCTGAGTGCTATCGCTCCTGTGGCAGCAGCACCCCTGATGAATTTCCAACAGACCTACCCAACACAAAGGGAAACTTTAAATTAGTCAGGTAATGGGTGATTTTTAATATACAAGGTTGAATAAGTTGTGGGTGGTGTACAAAATATGGGTTAAAGAAAAAATGTTTTGAAGCAAATGGTTTGGTTTTTAGTTGCAAGTTAACATTGTATAACTTTGTTTGGCAGACATGTATCCTTTGTAGATTGCCCAGGCCACGACATTTTGATGGCCACTATGCTGAACGGTGCAGCTGTAATGGATGCAGCTTTGTTGTTGATAGGTGAGTGTGCATTCTTTTAGAGTTGTCATTTTGTGCTCTGTGAATAGTAACCACTGCTCTGCATGTGTAACTAGTAAATGCTTGATTAACTTGTGTTACGTCCCACTAAGTAAAACGCAGTACGTTTTTCTAGCTAGGCAACGTCTTAACCAGAAAATGTAATTGCTGTTACTTTGAGTATGTGGCTTGTAAAAGCATGGGTTAACTGCATATGGGGCAGCGCTGGTGCTTGTGCTTCCCTGTTCGCTGCCGGAGTCCCAAATACTGCAGTTTCAGGTGTTGGGGAGCAGAAAATTAAACAAATGTGTATGGTGTGCTTATTATAATAAAAATTCTTTAGCAGTAAACTTGCATTAGCCCCCTTTCACACTTGTACGACTTGTCCCACGATTTTGGACTGCAAAATCTCATGCCAAGTCATTCTCCATGATTTTCAATGTCTACCATTCATACTGGCACGACTTTAAAGGGGTGGTTCCACCTAAAACTCATTTCTAGCAATATATTCGTAAGACCCGTTACACTGCGGGTAGGCTGGCTTCTTTTTTTTTTTCCCCGTACATACCGAGATCTCGGGGGTCTCGTCCCTAGGCGGTGGGCGTTCCTATTTGATTGACGTTCCTCGGACGGGCGCATACGTGACGTCACGACTTTCCGAAAGAAGCCGAACGTCGCCGCGCAGGCGCCGTATAGAGTCGGCTCTATACGGCACCTGCGCGGCGACGTTCGGCTTCTTTCGGAAAGTCGTGACGTCACGTATGCGCCCGTCCGAGGAACGTCAATCAAATAGGAACGCCCACCGCCTAGGGACGAGACCCCCGAGATCTCGGTATGTACGGGGAAAAAAAAAAAGACACTGCGGGTAGGCTGGCTTAACGGGTCTTACGAATATATTGCTAGAAATGAGTTTTAGGTGGAACCACCCCTTTAAGTGGTGCCGACTTCGAAGTAGTCCCTGCACTTCTTTGGTCTGATTTATTTATTTTTTTTTTTTTTTTTTTATGCCACTTACACAGGCATACTCTGAAAATGTTAACGTCGCACTAGTGTGGAAAGGGGCCTTAGACATATAGTGTACATACAAGTATTCAAGTGTGCCATATAACATCAAGCATAATACAACAAAGATATTCCCTGCACTGTTGGATCAACAAAAATAAATGCATATAGGTACAGTTGGCTACACTTAAAACGTGACAGAGCTGATGTTCAAAATTACATATGCAGAAGAGAGTAATGAAAAGGATAGCTAAGCCAGACCCTGGTGAAAAGACAGAAAAAAATCAAAGTTTTGGGGATGTAAGAACCCCCTTTCTAAATCTCCTACCTGGGTCATTGGACTGTTCATTGCTGACCTATCCTGAAAATGCTAGTTTACAGGCAGTATTACAAGTCTCTGGGATCCGTGCTTTTTAAACAGATGAGCAAGAATAAGGCTGTAGATCAGGTGTGATTTTACTGACCATATTATTGTTCCCGGTCATTGAAGCCACAAACTAGTATTTTCAAATCGGGGTTAAGCAATGGCATTCCATGAATTCCTCTTTGTGCAGGAGTCCTTTGCAATAAACTTTTCATACCATTACATTTTGTGTAGCTGTGTATGCATTACAGATGTTAACTGTTCTTTTCAATTTTGAATTTCCAGCTGGCAATGAATCCTGTCCACAACCCCAGACATCTGAGCATTTGGCAGCTATTGAAATTATGAAACTAAAGCACATTCTTATTTTACAAAATAAGATCGACCTGGTAAAAGAGAGTCAAGCCAAGGAACAGTATGAGCAGATCCTTGCATTTGTACAAGGTAAGGTCACTAGATCTTTTCTCAAGGGGCGGGGAGGGAGGGCATTCAGACATTTTGCTATGTAAAACTAGGCTGCCTCTAATGTGATGGATGTGGATGGTGCTATGTGTTGGATAGAACCTAATTCACAAACTGTAAGCTTCAGTGCTTAAAGCTTGGCGCTTACAGTAGTGTTTGTGATAACTTTTTACCAATGCAGTGCCATTTACACATAGGACAGTCTTCATTGGAGGTTATTTTTGCAAACATTCAAAAAGGTAACTGATTTGACTTTGTGAACAAATATTAGTCTTGTTTTGAGAAATGTAATCCTCAATCGGTTAAATTGGTTCTAAAAGTACAAGGTTCTCTATCTTAATGCATTCCATGGGCACACATAGTGGGCTTGGGAGTGAGCATGCACAAGTCCCTCCCCATAGCAAGTGGCTTGCTATTGGGGCACTCAGGTGGGGAGGAGCCAGGATCGCTTGGGGGGACCCCAGAAGAGGTGGATATGGGCTGCATTGTGCATGTAGAACATGTTTGTTATTTTTGCTTTCTGGTAAGCACACACAACGGTTGAGGTCCTGATCTGTATATCAGATCTGCTTTTTAACCTCTTACAGATCGGAAGATTTTCCTGCCCATTTTTTGCGATACGGCACTACGTCGCTTTAACTGACAGTTGTGCGACGCTGTACCCAAACAAAATTTACATATTTTGGTGGTATTTGATCACCACCTGGGTTTTTTTTTTTTTTTTTTTTTGTGCTATAATCAATAAAAAAAATGTTTTTAAAAAATTTTTTTTTGCTATAATCCATAACCCATAATGGTTTAAAAAAATAAATAAAATGTCATCAGTTTAGGCGTGTGTGTGTGTGTGTGTATATATAGAGAGAGATCTATCTATATATGTTCTACTACATGTTTTATGGTGGTAAAAAACTATTGCAATAAGCATATATTGAATGGACACTTTTTTGACCCATTTTTGGGTCCATTGACCTTTATACAGCGATCAGTGCTATAAAAATGCTACTGGTAAGGAAGGGGTTAACATTAGGGGGCAATCAAGAGGTTAAATGTGTTCCCTCGTGAGTGTTTCTTCTTTCTTTGCATTAAGATAAAAAGCCTTCTGTGTGTTGCAGCCTCCCCAGCACCCCCTAATATTTACCTGAGTCCCCTCTCTGTCCAGCGATGTCCCTCGGCTGTCCGGGACACTCCCTCCTGATTGGCTGAGACACAGCAGTGGTGCCATTGGCACCCACAGCTGTCAATCAGGGCAGAGGGGGTGGGGCCAAACGGCAACTTCGTGTCTGAATGGACACGGAGCTGTGACTCGGCTCGGGTGCCCCCATAGCAAGCTGCATGCTGTGGGGCACTCGACAGGAGGAAGGGACCAGGAGCAGTGAAGAGGTACCTGAGAAGAGGAGGATCCGGTCTTCTCTGTGCAAAACTAACTGCACAGAGGAGGTAAGTATAACGTGTGCTTTTGTTTGGGTTTTTTTTTTTTTACAAGACCTTACAATCACTAAGTGCTGCTCAGCAGAAATGGCTGTCTGGTCAGTATTTGTTAAAATGTAATCAAACACTGATACATTATAGCTAGTTTCTGCTGACACCTCGATTAACTACAGTGTAATGTTTTTACAGTTCTTTATGAAGAAACCCTATTGCAGTGACGGTGAACCTTGGCACCCCAGATATTTTGGAACTACATTTCCCATAATGCTCAACTACACTGCAGCCTGCATGAGCATCATTGGAAATGTAGTTCCAAAACATCTGGCGTGCCAAGGTTCACCATCACTGCCCTAGTGGAACATGTTTTCTTTTAAAGGTTATGTTTATCTTTTGGAACATGTTGCATGATTCACTGATATTTTCAAATGAGGTCTAAGTGATGGTGTTCCTCTCTGGCAGCAGGTGTGCACTGGAGACGGGCACCCTTATTTACAACAGCTGGGGGGTATTTGTGGACTATCAACACGGATCAGAACAGTGAACGTTTTTCTCCCTGCCCTATTTGACTATCAATTTGTTTGTACTGTTTCTTGGTGCACCAAGGTATTGATTGCATTGTGGTGAACTCTGTACTCCGCTGACTATTATTGTTTGCTGATTTTACAGGTACAGTTGCAGAGGGGGCTCCCATCATTCCAATATCGGCTCAGCTGAAATACAACATTGAAGTAGTCTGTGAATATATTGTAAAGAAAATCCCAGTGCCTCTACGAGACTTCACCTCAGAGCCCAGACTAATTGGTAAGGTTTGCTGTGTTTGTATGTTTAGATTATTATACAGGATTTATCAGGCGTCTCCAAACTTTCTAAGCAAAGCGCCATTTTTCTATCCTTCAGACTGTAGAGGGTCCGGGCTGTGGCCACTGGGAGTAGAAAATGTCCTGTCATCAATAACCTTTGAAATGAATTAACGCGCAAGTGCCAGAACACTTTTTTTTTCTGCTTCTAAACGCCTCTGCCTCTAAATTTCTCTAAATGCCTGTGTGCATGGACACATAGGCTAACATGCAGGGGCATTTGAAGGCAGAAAAAATGGCATGCATTATGCTTTATGCTGAGAACACACCTTCATTACATTCGGGTGCGGTCGCACTTTCTTTAGACTAAACAAAAACATATTTGGGAACATCTTGACCTATTTTGCCCTCACTGATTAAATCGGCACATTTTGCCCTCACTGATTAAATCGGCACAGTGACTAAAAGCACAAAAAACATTTCAAGATATGTAAAAAAGTATATTTGGACATCTTTGAAAGGTTAGAACTGATGCCGCGTACACACAATCATTTTTCAGCATGAAAAAAAACTTCGTTTTCAGCATGAAAAAAAAACTAAGTTTTCCCAACTTCATCATTAAAACGATGTTGCCTACACACCATCTTTTTTAAAAAATGATCTAGCAAAGCGCAGTGACGTTCAGCACGTACGACGGCACTATAAAGGGGAAGTTCCATTCGCCTTTGGGCTGCTTTAGCCGATTCCATGTTAGTAAAAGACGATTCGCGCTTTTTTGTCTGTTACAGCGTGATGAATGTGCTTACTCCATTATGAACAGAAGTTTTGCCAGAACGAGCGCTCCGTCTCAACTTGCTTCTGAGCATGCGCGGGTTTTTTATGTCGTTTTAGCCCACACACGATCATTTTTTACAACCCTAAAAACATTGTTTTAAAACGACGTTAAAAAATGCAGCATGTTCGAATTTTTTTTGTCGTTTTTCAGAACCTGAAAAATTATGTGAAGCCCACACACGATCATTTTAAATTACATTTTTGAAAAACAGCGCCGAAAAATGATCGTGTGTACGCGGCATTAGAATTGGACATCTTTGAAAGGTTGGAACTTAGAATTTTTTTAGCATTTTTGCAAAAAAAAAAACCACCACATCCCCATTTTATAGTTTCTACAATATTTTTTTTTTTTTTTTTTAAGGCTTTGTGACTTTAAAGGTGAGCCAAGCACCTAAATCTTTGCATATAGATCAACATATATTTACAACAAATATCACTTTTTTTTATATAGACAATATATACAGTCCTTAACATAACACCCTCATTACCTACACCCTACAGTGTATTTTTTATCTCTAACAAGACTTTAATATCTGAAATCTTGCAAGCTGATCACATGGTTCCAAATTCCAACTCGTTTTATGGGCTACTGTGCCCACTTCATCAAGTATTATGAAGGATAATATATTTTACTTTGACTGAGCCACAGACTGAGAGCTGGAAAGGCTTTGACTAACCAAACCACTCCCTGGGAGGGAAGTAGGCTGGATAAGAGCACATATAGGGTAACCTGTGCCAATTCATCCAGAGAAACCAAGTTGCCCAAAGCTACGCTATATCGTCAGAGAGGGTGACGATATAGGACCCATCAGCTTTCCTCCCATGGTTAGGAAACTGCAATAATATATACCCTCTACAGGGATAGAAACATATGCAGCCCATCCTATGTGGGCATTCGTCACTCCTGGACCCAATATGAGGTTAAAAAAAAAAGAAACCCTCTACTTTCTTGGGGGTGGTAGCAAATATATCATCCTTCATAGTCCTTGATAAGGTGGGCAGTCGGCCAGCCATAAAACTTGTTGAAATCTGCCTGAGCCCCACCAAATGAACAGCATGCAAGATTTCAGTGATTTGTATAACTGTGTGTATGTATGTATGTATGTATGTATATTCGTAAATATATGTTTGGCTATATTGGCTTTATGAGGCTTTATAGAATTATCAGACGTGATCACTTTTAATCTGAGAAAAAAACTACGTTTTTAGAATGCAAAGATTTATGTGTGTGGTTTTATATATTGGATCCACCACGTTTTTAAAAGTCCCAATGTCTACAAAACGTGTAGGTACTCAGGTGTTATCAGCAATATTCAATCTGCTCTATAAGCTGTCAATATATCCATATGGGCTACTTTCAGATTTTTTGGGGTTTGCTTACAGTAAGTAAACCCATATTTATCATATGTGGAATGGCTTAAATGATGAGGGAAAAAAAAAACAATTTTTGCGCAAAGTGTATTTTTTCAGTTGTTATAAACAATGTATTTTGCTTGCACTTTAGAATAATTCAGTTGCAAGTTTTGCCTAAAATAATTTTGCTGCTGTCCAGTTATCAGATCTTTTGATGTCAACAAGCCCGGATGTGAAGTTGATGATCTAAAAGGAGGAGTAGCAGGAGGCAGTATTCTGAAAGGGGTATTAAAGGTAAGCAACATTGCTGAATGATCTGGGTTAGTGTCAGGATTATTCTCAAATAAGAGAATGCATGGATTTGATGCAAAATCATTATGACCCAATTCCAAATAAAATGACACGCTCACATTTGATAACCAAGTAAACCAGCTTGTACACAAGCAGTTTCTCTGCTAGATGGAAGCTCAATCCTCGAGTATCTTGGGCAGATCGGGGAAGATGTCGGGCCCTCCTGTGTTTCCCTGTTTAGCACTATCCACGCCAGGTCTCTTAACAAGCAGCAACAAAAGCCCGGGAACCAGTCTATGCCTGCCCATTCCTTAAGAGTTGTGGTTGCCAAGAAAACATGTTTCAGGGGTTGGGCCCCACTTTATCAAGCCCAATAATCTCAGTAGTACAATGTATTTTTTTAGTAAAGTTTGAACAGAATTGGGGAATGAAACCCTGGGCAGAGTGTGGGAGGGGGTGCCAAAACACTGGAGCATCATAGAGGAACACTCCCAGGCACAGGTTCCTGACAGGCTGGCCAGTTGGATCGGGACAGTGAGAGCTCTAGTACAGGTGGACAGAGCAGGCAGACCACACAAGACTGCAGTTTGGCGTGTTTGCCCTGGGCGCTGGATGACCTGGTACCAGTACTGAGAAGAGCACTTCACATTAGATGGAGCCTTTTTGTAGAAAAGATGCTTTTGTATACATGTCTAAAGATTGCTTGTTTTTTATTTAAGTTCGAGTGGAGGATTTTTATCACCTACAGATAGGTGATGACAGTGCTGTGTATAATAAGTGTATGTCTTTCCATTAACCTGGTCTAGGGTTATTAATGAGCGGCAGCAGTCCTAAGACACCTATAGAGAGGTCAAACAAATACAAAGATTTCCAAACTCAAATTTGCCAGCAACCAACCAAATTGACCTGTCTAACCATATGCGTTTAGCACGGGTTTAGTCTGAACACCTTTTGCAAATACATTCGTTGGCTACAGGCCTCAAGGCACCCTGACTTCTGGGTCTCCACAATGTGAGCACATGCATTTTTATGGATCAGCGAGGACAGGTGGCCTGAAAGGAGCCCACCCCTCCTTTTAAAGGTACAGGGGCACACTGAACACCCAGTACATTGCATTATAGCAGCAGAGGTGCTAGTGTGTTGCCTGACTAATAAAATCAAAATACAAACAAGTGGCCACTGCTCCCATCTAAAACTGGTCTATTGCAGCAAGGAGCCCTGGAGCGACGCATGTCAAACAAATGCAAGTAGATTTCCAAGCTCAAGCTAGACAACCAGCCAGGTCACTGCAATAGACAGATGTAGGTGGGGGCAGTGTCCACTTATTTGTACAGAAAGAGGTGATTGCGCATACACATCATTTTGTTAACCCTTTGGCGCCGCGCCTCCCGACTTCTTAAAGTGGTTGTAAAGGCAGAAGGTTTTTATTTGAATGCGTTGTATGCAACTTGTTAGAGGTTATCATGCTAATAAAAGAGGAACAAAGCAGCACAAAGACACAGGACTGAGGGCTATGGAGAGAGATAAGTAATCGCTACAGATATATGTTCCCAGGTTGAATTTTATGAATCGGGTTTACATCCACTTTAAGAAAAAAAAAAAAACAATCTGTGTGCAGCAGCCCCTCACACCCCCCCCTAATTCTTACCTGAGCCCCATCTCAATACAGCGATGTTGCAAGAGACTCTGCTGTCACTGGCTGAGATGGCAGCGAAGGGCCATTTGGCTCCCGCTGCTGTCAGTCGATGAGGCAAGAAAGGGGGTGAGGCTGTGCCTTTTTGTCTAAGTTGACACAGGGAGCTGTGTCTCGGCTCGAGTGCCCCATAGCAAGCTACTTGCTGCTGGGACACTCAACAGGAGGGAGGGGCCAAGAGTGCCGAAGAGGGACCTGAGAAGAGGATCTGGGCTGCCCTGTGCTAATTATTTACACAGAGCAGGTAAATGTTATTTTTTAACAACAAAAAATATATACTTTTTAGTGTTGCACTAAGGGTTTTCAGATGCTAGGAAGCAGGGGCTATGATCATGTGACTGCCTTGATTGGCTGTCGCATATTTGGAAAGCTCCTGATTGCAAGTAGTGATCCTTGGCTACTAGCATCTGTGCCAGGAGCGCACAGCTGATGTTGCATGCAATATGCACGCTGCTCAATGCCAACATTTTAAGGCTACTATCCCAATGGAGCAGGGTTGCGTTGGATGTAAAGTGCCGCTATTTTTAGTGACTCTTTACTGGCAATTTGGCAGCGTTTTTCAGCCTCTAGCGGGTGCTTTTAACTGAAGAAAGCGCTAAAAGTGCCTGTGTTGCGGCCGCTGCACTTTCCATTGATTTCAATGGGCAGGGCGTTTTGGGAGCGATGTATACACTGTTCCCAAACTACCCCAAAGATGCTGCTTGCGGGACTTTTTTTTTCCCGTACCGGAAGGGCACTGCCCCAGTGCAAAAGCATTCAGGCTTTCACACTGGGGAGGAATGAGAGACGCTTTACAGGCACTTAAAATGTGCTATTTTTAGCACTAAAACGCCCGAAAAGCACCTTGTGGGAAAGGAGACTTAATGACGAAGATTGGTGACATAGCACAGGTGTATATAAATACCTTTTTTTATATTTGACATATAAATTTGTTTTAGATTTTGGCTGTATCTGAAATACTTTTTTAATGTGCAATATAACTGAAAACGTGCCTAGAAATTAAGATTCATTTGTTTTTCTGCATATTCTAGGTGGGACAAGAAATAGAAGTTCGCCCTGGAATTGTGTCCAAGGATAGCGAAGGAAAACTTATGTGCAAGCCAATTTTTTCGAAAATTGTGTCTCTATTTGCCGAGCACAATGACTTACAATATGCTGCTCCAGGGGGCCTTATTGGTAAGTTGTTTAATCCTATTCTCAAACTTCCATCTGAATTTAAGTATAAGTCCAGTCAAAACTTTGTCTAGTTTTTTGGATAGAGGTGGAAAGGATTGGAACACCTGGAAGTTTTCACTGCTCTCCAGGGCTCTTTGAGAGATTTCCCCTCATGCACTGTCCTGGTGACAACAGTGATAGCAGACAGACAGCAATATAAAGCTGATAACCATCTGATACTCTACTAAGATAACACATTTTTATTTTTGTTTCTGGTTAAGATTTTCCTAGAAATGTCTCTAACAAAGCCCCATAGAGGTTCTAATCTTTGCCCACTCAAAAAATATATAGCTGGACATATTTTAATGGGGCCAGTTCACACCACATGCAGTCCAGTGTTTTTGATGCAAATAATAAAAAAATGACCTAGTTCACATCAGTACGATCAGTTCCATTGCGTTACTTTTCCAGAAAAAAAGTAGAACATGCTGCATTTTTTTTCTGTACTGGAATGTGGTAAAATGCATCAAAAACTCACCTGAACTCACCAGAAAAGCACTGGAACACAAATGTTAAAGGTGAAGAAAAAAATGCACCAAAAAAGCATCAAAATGTGCACACAGAAAAGCATCCGGACACCTACTTTATCAGGCTTCAGCATGCAACGGCATTCATTCACTGTAACTTTACCCTTTATTATTTAGATGAATGTAAGCAGCCAGACACGCTTGGCACATGTAAATGTGATTTTATTGATCTACTGTGCCTTATTAATGTAAATGTGCCAAGACATGAACTGTATCTATCTGGCACTTATTACATGTTGAAACTAGGTCTTGGCCCTCCATGGAGCTCTGAACCACAGTAGAATAAGATCATGTTGCAGACATCCCAAGTTTCCCGTATTTGACTGCGTGCTCACTGACTTTAGCAAGTGCTTGGCGATCTAATAGGTGGGCGCCTATTAGATCGTGACAGGCGGATGTGATGACATCCCCATCTGTGCAAGGTGGAGGACTGTAACAAAGTCCTGCCCCCTAGATAGACGGAACACTGATCCAATGATGCACTGACGTGTACCATAGGAGGTGGGAAATTGTTACCCGCCGGGAATTTTAAATCCGTTTCAGAGCTCTGTGTGGTGAGGTTGCATTTCATTGGCACTGGTGAGGCTGTATTTCAGTGGGGGGTATTTAAGCTGTTTGTGTATATGTGTGTATGTATATATACTTTTTTTTTTTTTTTCCAATGTAAAAAACCTTGTACCATTTTAGAGCCACCTTTCAAAAAAAAAAAAATTAAATAGTGAATTTATCTATTCCAGCAGAATATTGGAATCACAAATTCTTCCTCTTCTTTTTAAGGTGTTGGCACTAAGATTGACCCAACTCTGTGTCGTGCTGATCGTATGGTCGGACAGGTTCTTGGTGCAGTTGGTGCACTGCCTGAAATTTTTACAGAGCTGGAAATTTCCTACTTCCTTTTGAGACGTCTTCTCGGAGTTCGCACAGAAGGGGACAAAAAGGCAGCAAAGGTGAAGATTGAAGTATTTTTGTTCTATTAAACATGGTAGAAATTCAGACAAAACATCAATGTTTTACCATTCAAGTACTTAACAAAAATGTTCTATATTTTCAATTATTTTTACTGCATTATAAAACGTATGCTTGAAAATTTTGTGTTTTAGGTGCAAAAACTGTCCAAGAACGAGGTTCTGATGGTCAACATTGGTTCCCTGTCCACCGGAGGCCGCGTTAGTGCTGTAAAAGCCGATTTAGGAAAGATTGTGCTCACAAACCCTGTGTGCACAGAAGTAGGAGAGAAAATAGCTCTCAGCAGAAGAGTGGAAAAACATTGGCGGTAAAGTTATTTTGCTGCTCATTCTTTCATATAGAAATAATCTGTCAATGTGGAAACAAGTTTTTAACTTTTCAAAGTGCAGTTGTTTTAACACGGTAATGTTTACTAGTTAGTTTCTGTTAGTTACCGTTAAGCTTTGGTTACAAGGATACCACTTTGGCTGTGTCAAATATACTCTTGACTGTATGTGCGGTGTTTATAGATGTTTGGCTTGTTTTTATGTTTGTGAAATGTTTTTTTTTCTCATGGAAGGCAGTCATATCACATTTATATGGTTTTTGCAACACTTTACAAAATAAGGGGGGGGGGGTACTTGTTACAATACCGGGATTTGGAGGACCCTACTCATGAGAGCTTGCGATCTAAAGGGTAGGGAGTGTGGGTATGAGTTGTTGGAGAAAGTAAATTACACTTCTCAGGTAGAGATGGGATAATCTTCACTAAAGAGATGAGATTTCAAGGATTGCCTAAAGGTTTACAATATCAAAACTCAAACAACAATGTATATAGTGCTCACACCAATCTTTAAAGTGGCTGGCATGCATGGTCACTATACAAACCCTTGTAATCAATGCAATCTAGTAAATGTGAAGTGCTAGATAGATAAAAGCAGGAATGTAGGCAGTAATCACAATCATAAAATGCAACCAATATATAGATGAAACAAAGTCCATATAGTATAAAATGGTCCATTCAGTGCATAATTGACAGTTTTTTATACCATCGCCTCACCAGAAATTATAGTTACTAGGCACAATCTGATATCCACCAGGTATGATCAAAGGTGCATAAAGAAATTTCACTTAAACAATGCACTCACCAGATAAACAATTTTATGTAAGCATTATTCGGTAATCAGTGCTCAGTTGTCTTCAGTAAATGCCATAGGGCAGGGGTGCCCAACCTTTTGAAGCGCGAGGACCACTTAAGCAACTTGGTAACTGGTCGAGGGCCACAATGAGCCAAACGGGCGGATGGCAGGTCCATGACGGCTCTGCAGACACAGCCGGATCGGATTGGAAGTAGGACACAAGTCGGTTTACATCTGCCACTCCTTAGAAGTGAATGGAGGGTCCAATTGGGTTGGACTGAGCATGTTAAAGGGGCCTATGGCTGCTTTCACATTGATGCGCTGCGGTTTACTCGCCCCACGGGTGCAACGCAGTGTACTTTTGGCTTTTCTGCACTTTGCAATAGACTTCTATTATATTCTGCAGGTTTGGTGCACTTTCAGAAAACTCACCAAACTCGCAGGTAATAACAGAAGTCTATGGCTCTGTGCAAACAACCCACACCAACACTGCTCTGCATTTGTGCATTCGTTTGAAAGCAGCCCAGTAACCACTGCAGAACAGATATGCCCATATATACCGTGTGATTTTAGTAATAAACTGACCTTTAATAACAGTATTCTATCCCAGAGCAGGAGGTCGCGGGCCACATCAGAGGGCTCCGCGGGCCACTGGTTGGCCACCCCTGCCATAGGGAGTTGTTTCCAGAACACAGCAATAAATGTAATAAGGCTCGTCAGCCAGGAGACCAGAGAAAGTTTATTTAGTGAAAGTCATTAAAATCCACAACATTCCTGGTGCATTGGAGCGGAAACCGCCACTGTAAAACATGTAGACGTGATGGCATGACGTCGGCATGTAGGCCCCTCCGTGACGTGTTTTTCGTGCCTGCCAGCTGGAGGCATTCCCTTGATAACATGCACACGAAACATGCTGATAAGCTGCCACGTCTACGTGTTTGGAGCCGTGACTGCCATTGTAAGTGCACTTGCTTATGTTTTACTATGCTGCAGTACCTTTGTGGAATTTTTAAGACTTTCAATAAATACTACATAAGCTTTTTCTGGTCTCCTGGCTGGTAAACTTTTTTACATTTCAGTGCTGTATTCTGGAAACCGCTCCCCATGTCGACTATGGCATGTACTGAAGATTAGTGAATAATGCTTACATAAATCCTTAATCTAGTGGAGATTTCCTTATGCACCTTGGTGATACCTGGTGGATGTCAGACTGTGCCTAGTATCTATAATTTTTGGTGAGCTGATGGTATAATTGTCAACTATGGACTGTGTGTGTGTATATTGTATACACACACTCTCATTTTATGATTATTGTGATTACTGCCTACAATACTGTATAATTTTTAGCTAGCGCTGCACATTTACGAGAGTCTTTCAAAATAGCCAGGGAAATTGGGATAAGAGTGCCAGAGGATGGGGAGAGGCTCTGGTGGGGACCCTGGGAGGAGTTGGTCAGAGAGGGCAAGAGGACTTGGGAGGAGCGACGTGGATGGTTGGAATAATATTTTGAGATGTGGTTGGTGAACACATTCTTTACACCATCCACTACTAAGTTGGTAATCTTACAATTCTGGTTACATTTATTTTTCCTTTTGACTCAAGTTTGTTAATTTTTTTTTTTTCTTTTCAGTTTGATTGGATGGGGTCAAATAAGAAGAGGCGTGACTATAAAGCCAACTGTCGATGACGACTAAATAGAATTCAGGATCCCACATCGCTGCTAAAAAAAAACAAACATGTTTTTAGGAAAAAAAAAAAAAAAATCTGCCAAATACCTATAAATTGAAGTACTACCCCACATGGATTATACAACTCTCCCTACCACAGAAGCAGATTTCATGGTCCCAGGTTCTAATTTATAATTGAGCAGATTCTCAGCACAAAATGAACATTATGACACTGTCCAGAGACCTTCTGCCTTGTGTCGCATCAAATTGTATGCTTTGTTACAAAGTAAAACGCTATGTTCTTTACTCTTGGATTCGGCCCAGACCTCAGGACTTATTTCATCAGTGAATAAATGTCAGCTGAATAAATTTCAAAAGACAAAATGCTTTACTACTCTGATTAATTAAAGTAAAAGCTTAGCTTGGAACAGTCATGGTGCAGTGAGGTTATAAATACTATTTTAATGTTTGCTCAGATTTGCTGGTATATCTTTGTGATGGCCCTGTGAACGGCTTGGCACTATGAATAAAATTTGTATTCTGATGAAGTGGGTGATAAAGGGGACACTTGGGTGGTTTTCTTTTTACCAATGGCATTGGCTATGAGAAACTTTTTAGCGCCTTCTGATGAATGGAGATTGTATGTAGAATTGTGCCAGTCTGCTTCAAAAAATTTTTAAATCATTGGTTAATGTTACAACTGCTTTATTTCAGCATAGCTTATCTGCTTTGACCCACAATAATAAATAGGATCCAAGCTATTTTTTAAATAGTTGGTTAGACTCAAGCTGCTATGGTGCAGTAGAATAATTTGTATTCTGCTAAATTGGCCCAAGTGTCATCAACTGTTCTCAACAACTTGCCTAGGAAACCAGAAGTCAGTTAATTAAGATCTTTTGTGTTAAAAATAGTTTTTTTTTAAGCATAATAAAATAAAAAAAACACTAAATATGAGGCACACCCATCATCAGACTAATACACAAAGTGTTCAGTTGTCTGGTGCAGCAACCAGGAGAATGAGCTTAAAAATGCACCCAAAGAGGAGACAATTAAAGTGATATTAAACCTTTGAGCTTTTTGGGGCTTGCTATTAAAAGAAAAAAAACACATTATACTTGCCTGCTCTATGTAATGGTTTTGCACAAAGCAGCTCTGATCCTCCTCATCTGGAGTCCCCTGCGCTAGGCTCCCTTCTGCGAGAAGACAGACATTGGGGCTTTGCGCCCCTCTTCACCATGGAATTTGATTAACAGCACACAAAGGCTCCCGCTGTTATCAACCTGCTCTGAGAGAGCTGCTGCTCTCATACAGTGCTGGATTAAAATCGGGCTCCGGTTAGTATAAGGGTGGGGATCCTCAGTTTAATAGTTAAAAAAAAAAAAAAAAAACACTTAAAGCGTTTGGTATCCCAACGATTAATACTGTAGTTCTGATGAGTATGAGAAAGTATACTGTTCTCTTTCTTCCTTTTATTTGTGAAATCCCTGGTGTTCATGCTAGTCCCCTTGGCTTTCCTATTAAAAACAGACCACACTAAGCAGGGGAACGCGAGTTGATCAGTTTTCTAGCTAAGCTGGGAACTTTGCCTGCGTTCCTCCAATGATCAGACTTCTCCTGACATCCCCCTCCCCCCAGTCCACAGCCATTCAATGGGAAGCTTACTGTACTGCTGCTTCGCCTCCCCCCAGCTCTTATGCAGCTGAGAACAGAGGGAATGTGATCACGTATTTATAATGGTTTTTTTTATTAAAATGTTGGTAACGTGACAACTGTATTCAAATGCTGATGGTAGTGTAGCAGTGGTTTGGAGGACAAAAACGATATTTTGTAATAAGAATGACTACACATTAATAAGTGTATATTGATTGGTTTGCATGAAACTTATAGAGTCTACAAATATATATTATACACTACTAGTGGTGGTGATCAGCGACTTATAATGGGACTGCGGCTGTGGGCCGGACAATTTAACACTGACTAACTGGCACTAATACAGTGATTAAGGATCCCACTGTCACTGTACTAATGACACTGGCTGGGATGGGGGCTAACATCTAGGGCGAATTGTGTGATTAACAATGTGTAATGTTTTTACTAACAAATGTTCCCTATGTACGGAGCCCTGTGTTGATTGTTCACTCATGGCTCTGTTCTGTGATTGGACACAGCCAATCGGCAAGTTCCAGCCATGAATCAATGGCTGGGACATGCTGACATACTCCTGTGTACAAGCATAATGAGTGTCGGCAGGGCGCACATGTGCCCCAAACCTGGAAGCAGTTGTCTAGGTACCAGTATGTCACTTTACCTGCGCGCACTACCCATCTGCAGTACGTTGTAGGCGGGTGATCCTTAAAGGGCAAGTTTACCTTTACAGAAAAATCTGTAAGATGAACTTATACAGGACCCCCTCCCCATCGTTCCCACTGACCTGGAGTCCAGCGATCACCCTCGTAGAGGTGCGTATAGGAGACATTCTAATCAGGTGGCGCTGACCAATCAGAACCTGCATAGCCCCTCCTGTCGCCGCAGGCAGAAAGGAGAGAAAGCGGTGGGGATTTCAAATCCCCTGGACTGCTAAAGTGGCTATACAGTCTATCAGAATGGGCAATTGCCATACTCCAGGTCAGCAGGACCGGGTGCGATGCGGAGGGGGTCTAGTGTAGGTTCACCTTTAAAGATTTTCTGTAAAGATGAACTTACGCTTTAAGTGATTAAAGTAGAAATCGAGGCAATTCTTTTCCATTTCTAGCATTCCTTTGCCCTTTGTAGTGTTAATTTCCCCTTACATCAGGGGGTCTCTAAACTTTCTAAAGAAAGAGCCAGTTTACTGCCCTTCAGATTTTAGGGGGGGGTGGGGGCCCCCACACTGTGCTCAGTGAAAGTAAGCAATGGCTGATCTTTGGGGGGAAATAATGCCCCATTTATGTTAGTAGTGGGAAGGGATTATGACCCATACCTTGTCAGTGCAAATATTACTGCTACATTGTTGGTGTCAGTGGCAGGGATACTGCCTCTAGGCAAGCAAAGGGCTACGTCTTGCCCCCAGGGCTTCTGTTTATATCTGTTCTCTGCAGGCAGCACTCTTGATATGATGTACGCTTGGGCCTAATGAAAGTATTGGTTCCCATGGAATGTAGTGGAGGTAAAAGAGCAGTGATTCGATGGCTTTCTCTAACACCACAGCTTAGCGTAAACTGGAGGTGCCCTAACTTCTCATTCCTATTCTGTGTTTTCAAAGCAAATCTCACATTGTCATGTGACAAGCCTATGCAGCAATTTTTCCTTTTGGAGTGGAAAGGAAGGAAGTTAAAATTATATGCTTGCAAGATGTTGGGAAAAGTCCTGCAAAGAGCGCAGTATACAGTTCTCTCAAAATTCCCCGCCTATTGAAGTGAATGGGCAGCGCTTCGGAAGCACCGCAACACAGGAGTTTTCAAACACCTTGTTTGGGATTAAAAGTGGTGGTAAAGCTGTGCTAAATTGAGCTGTGCTTTACCGCTGCTGTGGCTCAGTGTGGAAGGGGTCTTAGTCTTGGATATACTGGAGAAAGGTTAGGGCCTCTATTGGTTTTTTTTATGGGGGGGGGGGGGGGTGAGAGTATTTGATCCCCCTGATTTTTGTACATTTGCCCACTGACAAGGAAAGGATCAGTCTATAATTTGAATGGTAGGTTTATCTTAACAATGAGAGACGAATAATAATATCCAGAAAAACGCATTTCAAAAAAGTTATAACTTGATTTGCATTTTAATAAATTAAATAAGTATTTGATCCCCTATCAATCAGTAAGATTGCTGGCTCCCAGGTGTCTTTATGGGTAACGAGCTGAGATTAGGAGCACTCTCTACAAGGGAGTGCTCCTAATCTCAGCTTGTTACCTGTATAAAAAGACACCTGTTTACACTATTGCAATTAAGCAGATTCCAATATCTCCATCAAGGCCAAGGCCAAAGCTGTCCAAGTATGTTGGTAACACGATTGTAGACCTACACAAGGCTGGACTGGGCTACAAGACCATTGCCAATCAGCTTGGTGAGAGGGTGACAACAGTTGGTGCGATTATTCGCAAATGGAAGAAACCCAAAATAACTGTCAATCTTCCTTGGTCTGGGGCTCTATGCAATATCTCACCTCTTGGAGTTTCAAGGATCATGAGAATGGTGGGGAATCAACCCAGAACTACACAGGAGAATCTTGTCAATGATCTCAATGCAGCTGGGACCATAGTCACCAAGAAAACAATTGGTAACATTACGCTGTGAAAGACTGAAATCCTGCAGTGCCCGCAAGTTCCCCCTGCTCAAGGAAGCGCATGTACAGGCCTGTCTGAAGTTTGCTAATGAACATCTGAATGATTCATTGGAGAAACGGGTGAAAGTGTGGTCAAATGAGACCAAAATCAAGCTCTTTGGCATCACCTCAATTCCCTGTGTTTGGAGGAGGAATGCTGCCTATGACCCCAGAAGCACCATGCCCACTGCCAAACATGAAGGTGGAAACAACATGCTTTGAGGATGTTTTTCTGCTAAGGGGACACGACAACTTCACTGCATCAAAGGGATGATGGACGGGGTCATGTACTGTCAAATCTTGGGTGAGAACCTCCTTTTTTCAGCCAGGGCATTAAAAATGGGTTGTGGATGGGTATTCCAGCATAACAATGACCCAAGGCAACAAAGGAGTGGCACAAGAAGAAGCACATTAAGGTCCTGGAGTGGCCTAGCCAGTTTCCTGACCTTTATCCCATAGAAAATATGTGGAGGGACCTGGAGGTTTGAGTTTCCAAACGTCGGCCTTGAAACCTGAAGGTGGAGTTCCACCCAAAAAATTTAACTTCCGCTTATCTATCTACTGTCAGGCCAGTAGGAGATGTATCTATGGGAATGCTCCCCATTATCTATGCGAAAAAATAAAAGCTCATAATCCCAATCGCGTTCTGCGATCCACCAATCAAAATCTCCTCCAGATACCCAAAGCTAGATACAAGTCCAAAGGAGAAAGGAGATTCGCGGTCCAAGGGCCTAGACTATGGAACGCTTTACCAACCAGCATTCGGTTGGAGGAGAACCACCACTTGACGTTCAGGAGAAAGATCAAGACTCATCTCTTTTGATACCAAAGGAGACAGGAACAACAAGTGCCCAGAGGCGATTAAGTTCGCATGTGCTGCGCTATATAAGTTTTCATTCATAGGAGTGCACAGCTGCACTTTGCGCATGCGCAGTAGAGACTTTCTGCCAATGGTGGTGGCTGCGGCGCCGACAACGCTAGACTCCAGGACAGGTTTTTTTTCAGCATTGAAACCTTAATGACTTGGAGAGGATTGGGACAAAATCGCTATGTGCAAACTTGATGGCCAACTACAAGAAACGTCTGACCCCCCCAAGTACTAAGTCATGTTTTGCAAAGTGGTCATATACTTATAAATGTACTTGCATTTTAGCCCAGGTTCGCACTGGGCTGCGGGAATGAAGGCGTGCGAATTCAGCTAAACTCGCACAATTTCACTCCCGCTTGTCTCTGACATCTGTGCACAATACGGATGGCCCCGCCCTCAGCTTTTTAAGAGCTGTCACGGCGGGTCTAGCGTCATTCGGCGGAATCGGATCGTGGCGGCATGTTTTTCCGTATCCCTGGTCGAGGAAGGATTACATCGCTGGAATATTTTTTTTTTCTTTTTTGGTAAAGGACTTGTACCAAGCTGTGTCTGTCTTTTTTTTTTTTTTTTTACTTTTTTTGTGAAATGGTTAGGGGTACAGTGTACCAGTTACCAATTCACATAGGGGGGCAAGATCTGGGGGTACCCTTTGTTAAAGGGGCTTCCAGATTCCGATAACCCCCCCCTGCCCACAACCATCGGGCAAGGATTGTGGGGATGAGGCCCTTGTCCCCATCAACATGGGGGACATCCTACCCATGTTGAGGGCATGTGGACTGGTATGGTTCAGGAGGGGGGCGCTCTCTCGTCCCCCCTCTTTTCCTGCGGCCTGCCAAGTTGTGTGCTCGGATAATGGTCTGGTATGAATTTTTGGGGGCACCCCACGCCATTTTTTTTGGCGTGGGGTTCCCCTTAATCCATACCAGACCCTGGTCTGAATTTTCAGGGGGGATTCCCAATCAATTTTTTTTTTCATTTTGGTTTAGGGGTTCCCCTTAATATTCATACCAGACCTAAAGGGGGGGGGGAGAGAGAGAGAACCCATGCTGTTTTTTTTTTTGTTTTTTTCAATGACTTTTAGCTGTTTTGCCGGGACCCAACAATCCATTATAGCCACGAGAAGTTTTAAATTACTCCTTTTTTTCTTTTAGAAATGTAATTTTGTGCAGGGACTGTTCTAAACACTGGAAACATGTGCCACGTTACAGGCATGCTATAGACACCTCCCAGGTACGAAATTTAAAGGAATATTTAACTTTTAGTGTTTCACTGTAAGCATTATTAAAATCACTGCTCCCGTAAAACTGCAGTTTTTAAAACTTTTTTTGCATTGATACCCTTGGGTAGGACCCAGGTCCCCAAACTCTTTTTATGACAATAACTTGCATATTAACCTTTTAAAATGAGCACTTTTGATTTCTCCCATAGACTTTTAAAGGGTGTTCCGCGGCTTTCGAATTTGCCATGACTACCCCAAATTGTTCGCAATTTGGCGAACACCCAATGTTCGAGTCGAACTTACGTTCAACTCGAACATTGGGCTTAGCCCTACCCAAGACAATTTTCAGCTTTCAGTGCTGTCACACTTTGAATGACAATTGCGGTCATGCAATGCTACCTGTATGAATTTGTATATTTTTTTCACACAAATAGAGCTTTCCTTTTGGTGGTATTTAATCGCCACTGGGGTTTTTTTGTTTGAAAAAAAAAAATTTCATAGTTTATTATAAAATTTAGCAAAAAAAAATTTCTTCACAGATGTGCGCTGATGAGGCACTAATAATCGGTAGACATGTGCATTTGTTTTTGTCCGAATTCATTTTCTTCCAAATTTTTTTTTTTCTTACCAAAACGATAAAGAGCGTGCAGAGTCTGGAAAAAAAATGCTTTATTTTCGCATCCATTATATTTTCGTATTGTTGCGACAACAGTTCAATATAGATAGAAGATTCGACATGATGGTGACAATAGCAATCTGTGTCTATCGAAACTTGTGGTCGAATATGCCTAACCTAACTCTATTAGTCCAAGATTATTCGACATGGAGAAGATTCAACATTATAGGGACAATTGTAAAAGAGCTGTTAGTGGTCGCTGCTGGAAAGGGTGGGGGAAGTAAAATGATAATGATGAATGTTATTGGGGGTGCTGCTGCTGCCCCCATAGAAGGGCAAGGAACCTCCATGGGGTTAAACTGTCTGGAGCCACCGTCGGATGCTGCCATCGGCAGTGTGAACCCGAACCCGTTAGAAGCGTAGAGCGAACAGGAAGGACGTTATATGCTTGAATTTCGAAACGACGCAATTCCATTGGCTGTTGGGGTAGACCGTTCGACATGAACAGAAACAAACAAGTATGGTATCATTCAATACAATCAAAATGATCTATAATACCATTTGACATGAAGTTTTGACGAAGCAGCTAAAAACATATGATCGCTGCGTGCGGACATTTACGGTCAAATGCTCCGCCCATAGCAGAATTCTAATGCGTGACTAGTAGTAATAATTAATACTAGTCAAACAACATTAGAATTCTACTATAAAAATGTAGGCGGAACATTCAAACGGAAATGTACGACCGCAGCGTCGTACAGTATAGCTGCTTCGTCGAATCTTCTTGGAACATCCGACAGACACCATGAGCCTTAAATTGACAGATTGACCTTAATTAATTTGGGTTTTCGTACGAAATAATTTTTTAACAAAATAAATAAAAACGAATTTCAGAAGTAACTAAATCTATTTTTTTTTTTCCGGACGAAACCGAACTTCTGAAACAACATATTTCAGTGTACATGTCTAATAATCAGTGCCCTGAGTATCAGTGTTGATGTCCCTGTAACACAAGCTGGTTATCGGCTCTCTTCTCCTCACACTGTCAGTGTGAGGAAAGAAAAGCCGATAACTAGCCTGTTTACATCCGTGATCGGCTGCATTGGACACAGCTGATCTTGTGATAAAGGCTGCGGTGATTGACCCTTTACCCTAACTTGTGATCAGCTGAGTCCAAAGGACTCGGCATTCACAGAGCATGCCACACGCGTGCCACGATCACAGGAGGATGTCCATGTTCCATGTATGCCCTTCCGGTAAAGTAAGCCTGCACTGTATCCGTCTTTCAGGCTATAGCGCGGGCAGAAAGCAGTTAAAGCATTGACTTCCATCTGCATAACGGGTTTAAGGATAGTGAACTATATCTTGTAAATAATGCTTGCTGTCCTGACATATAAATTACAATTTATTATTTAAATGTACTGGGGAACAAACAGCCTTACTAGATGATTGACAGAACCTTACCTGCTTCTATTTTGTATCCACCAAAAGGTATTTCAACATTTTTAATGAGGACCGTTAATTCTTATTTCAAGACTGGGAATAATCATTTGATTTAAGAGGGTTACATAAATACTTTATTTATTGTGATAAAAAACACTGCGTCTCTTTACGCCTACAACCTTGAAGTGGCCCTCTCTGCCCCAAACAGTTTAAAAAAGGTCAGTTTTTTTCAATAAAAATTGTCAGCCAAACAGTGACTGCATCTAATCAAAGCCACAGGTACCAGCTGCCAAAATATAATATCCAGCAGTGGAAATTCCTCCATCTGCCATGTTTCACTTGCTTGATTTGGTTGGAGAAAACTAGTAGATTTCTCTCAGAAAAAAAAAAAACAGACCCCCATTGGAAATTGGGACTTTGAAGGGCAACCAATACGCCACAATCATGTCTGTGTCGATCAGTACCACTTATCAGTGTTGCCTTCCAGTGCCGCCTATTGGTGCCCATCAATTATACCTATCAGTGCTGCCCCATAAGTGCCACCTCATTCGTGCCTTTCAGCGAAGGGGAAGTTTGTTCTGAGTAGCACCCTGACATTTGCTCTGCAAGTTAAGGGCATAATGTGCAAGCATGCATCACATACTGATGCAGTCCCGTGGCAGGACACGCCAGCCAGCAAGGAAATCTCTGATCGAGAACCACTGACAGCGGTAGCCAGTGGCATATGCCATTTTGCTTTCTGGAAAGGACCCTGTTTGCCCTTTCTGGTGGTTTCAAATTAGGTGGGTGGACGCAAGAATTAACCCACCCACCTCCTTTAGTTTAAAACTGTCAGAGTCTTTCAGGGCTAGGGCTGTCAGCATTGTTCAGCCGTGCCCTGCAGGATTCCTCTGGAACTACTTAGGCCGTGTACACAAGGTTGTTCCAAACCGATGAGAATGGTCCGACGGGCCATTTCCATCGGTTCACCGCTGAAGTGGCCTGATGGTCTGATGTGCGTACACACCATCGTTCCAAAAACCGATCGGGTCTGAACGCGGTGATGTCAAACACACGACGTGCTGAATAAAACAAAGTTCAATGCTTCTAAGCATATGTCGACTTGATTCTGAGCATGCGCGGGTTTTGAACTGATGCTTTTCTGTACTAACCATTGGTTTGGACCGATCAGTCAGCGGTCCATCGGTTTGATTTTGGAGCATGTTTTAAAATTTTGGACCGAAGGAAAACAGACCGATGGGCTATACACACCGTTGGTTTGGACCGATGAAACTGAACCTCGGTCCATTCTCATCGGTTTTGTCTGACCGTGTGTACGCGGCCTTAGTGGTAGGTAAAAAAAAAATTAAACAAAGAGAGAGGGAAGTATATAGGGTGTGTATATATATATATATATATGTGTGTGTGTGTATGTATATATATATATATATATAATGTGCACAACACGCACACACATACATGTATTTGGAGTCAACTCTTATTACATTTTGTAGTTCTTTCTATATTTCCACAGCTGATCTTCCTGCCCAAATCTGCCATGAGCCATTCATCTTGTAATTAAGGTCCTCCTACTTCCAATAGTTTCGGTATTCACCAAAACACTAATATTAGTTTTAGCCCCCCTGCCAGAGAAGGGCTTGAAGATATACCATTAACTGGATGATATGCTGCTCCTGGCAAGCATTCCGGATCAGCTGATATACCACTGAGAGATACTACTGCAGTCCCTGAGGGAACTGGGGTGGCTTATTAACCTCGACAAGAGTCAACTAGTGCCAACACAGCAGATGGTCTACCTGGGTGAATGTTCGACACGCAACAAGGTACAGTGTCATTACCACCTCCGAAAGCGAGGATCAACATTCAGAGGATGATCAGGGTCATCTGGAGCTCGCATTTGACGGCTTCACAATGCCTGAGCCTCCTTGGCACGATGTCCTCATGCATACCACTAATTCCTTGGGCCCATTGGCATTTGAGGTATTTCCAGCCAGGTTTCTTGGCACAGTGGAAGAGACTCGACTCTCTCAGATGATCCTACTAATGGAGTCTACGCTGGTGGACAGTTCCAGAAAATCTCTCCAAACCTTGTCACCTGGGCTCTCTTGGACCATAACTATGTCCGATGCAAGAGGACAAGGCTGAGGAGCCCATTGCGGGGAAACCAGAATACAGGGAAGATGGTCTTATCCCACCCAGGGGGTGGTATCCAATATTCTGGAGATGAGAGCAGCATTCCTAGCGCTGACTTCATTGGCATCTCAGATCAGAGGGCAGAGAGTACTGCTACGCCTAGACAACAGGCAGTCACAGCAGAAGACTACTCAGGGAGGTAGAGCTGATTATGCTCTGGGTGGAGAAGAACCTCATGGAGCTCAAAGCGGTATATCTTTCAGACAGTTTGAACATGGAAGCAGACACGTCGAGAAATTTCCTGGACGAGTGGGCCCTTCATCCCCATATTTTTTACTAGATTGTCAGCCTTTGGGATCCCCCTCAAGTGGATCTGTTTGCCACCTCAGAGAACGCCAAGCTAACCAGGTTCTTCTCTCGTCTCCCACATCCTCAAGCATATGCTTTCCCTCCTCACCCACTAATATTGAAGTTCTTCCTGAGGCTCCTCAGGGAGTCAGTCCAAGTGGTGGCAGTTCTACCATATTGGCCGATGAGACCATGGTTCCCTGTAGCCATGCACCTCAGTGTGAGCTCTCTAATCAGGATCCCTCCTTTTCCTCAACTTCTGTCTCAGGCCAGACTAACTCGTCCAAACTCTCAGAAGTTGGAACTTCGAATTTGGAGGTTGAGAGGCAAAGTTTGAGGGCCTAGGTTGTTCCCCAGCTGTCATATCCACCCTTCTAAGAGCCAGAAAACCTGCAACAAATGCAGTATATACAATGATCTGGGACAAGTTTTTGTCATTTGCTGCCAGGAATTACTTTAATCCAATCTTCCCCTCTATGTGCAATATTCTGGGACTTCTTCAAACGGGTCTTGATCTAGAACTTGGCCCAAGCTCCCTCAAGGTGCAGGTAGCAGCAATTTCTGCCGCAACAAATAGAATATGGGCAGAGGATCTTTTGGTGGTCACTTTCCTCAGAGTAGTGTTAAGGATTCGCCCACCTGTCAGAGGCTCATTTCCTAAGTGGGATCTGTCCATAGTCCTTGAAGTTCTGTTTGGCCATCCGTTTGCTCCAGTGAAGCAGGTAGCAATATGAAATCTAACACTGAAGGCAAAAGAAGCTTTACTCTTTAGGGATAGGTGACGAACATATCTCCTTTTTTCCCAGATGGTGGAAGTTCGACCTCTTCGGGGGTTTACACCTAAGGTCACTACTCCAAGCCACCTGTTGGAACGCTGGGCCTTACCAGTATTTAAAGACACGGATTCAGAGTCCAGTCATGAGCTGGACATCTCCAGAGTGCTCAGGGCCTACTTAGAAGCCACCAAATCCTTCAGAAACTCTATAAGACAATTTTTTCTACCATTTGGTAAATACAGAGGTAAAGAAGCTTCCATCAGAACTCTGGCATCTTGGGTTGTAAAGTTTAATTCAGAAGGCCTACGTGGCAAAGAATATGGAGCCTTTGTCCTGAGTGAATGCTCATTCTATGAGGGCAGTCTCAACTTCTTGGGCAGCAAGGGCTAATGTTTCTTTGGAGATGGTTTGCTGGGCCACCACCTGGTCTTCTCGTCATACGTTTCTCAGACACTACCATATTGATCCGGGAGCTCTCATGACTGTAGAGTTCAGAAGGAGGACGGTTCAGACTGCAATGTCCTCTTCTAATTAAAATAACTATTTTTGGCATTATCCCACACGTGCCAGCTAGTTATTTATCATCTGTATGCTGCCATGGAGGCACCAGGAAATGTATCATACTTACCATAATTTTCCTTTCCTGTTGCCTATCCATGGCAGCATACACTCCCACCCTTGGTATTCTATGTTACGGAGAATGTTGGGGGAGGGACTGTGTCTTTAATTTATGCTATTCACTAGTCCTGAGGGAGGAGTCGAGGCGGAGCTCTATCATCAACTGTATGCTGCCATGGATAGGCACCAAGAAAGGAAAATTATTGTAAGTATGATACAATTTTCAGTATTCTTCAAAACCTGAGATTTGTTCAGTAAGTGTATTCATACCTGTTATGATGGATCTGTCTGAATTTCACGATTTGTGGACCTTGGGCTGCATGTAATAGAAACACATTTCTAGATTTTCTAGAATTGCATTTATAAATTGTATGTAGGTGGGTTGGTAGTGTTTTAATTAGACCTTTTAATTATTGAGTAAAATCCTCGATTGGATAATAATCCAGTTTTATTTTAACCCTTTCATGACTAAGCCTATTTATGACATTGGGTGTTTACAAGTTAAAGTCTGTATTGTTTGCTAAAAAATTACTTAGAACCCCCAAACATTATATATATATATATATATATATATATATATATATATATATATATATATAATTTTTAGCAGAGAATCTAGAGAATAAAATGGAGATGTCCAGCTCATTGTAGCCTCTGTTTGATCTGTAACTGCCATGATGCTGCACATGTGATCAGTTATGACATCATCTATTTTTAATTTGATGGTTTGACAGTTTGGTTGAGGTTACATTCTCGGCATGCTGGCAATGTAACTGGTGTTTGAAACCGTTAAATAGACGGGTTTAGTTCCACTTTCGCCCCCGAAAGGATTAACCCCCTTAACCCCTGCCATACAGGACTTTTATACCCACCTCTATACCGGGCCTATTCTGGCACTTCTCTGCTACATGTACAAATCATTATTTTGCTAGAAAATTACTCAGAACCCCCAAACGTTATATATGTTTTTTAGCAGACACCCTAGGGAATAAAATGGCGGTCATTGCAACTTTTTATCTTGCACGGTATTTGTGCAATAATTTTACAAACGCCTTTTTTGGGGGAAAAAATAGATTCATGAATTAAAAAAATAACAAAACAGTAAAGTTAGCCCAATTTTTTGGTAAAATATGAAAGATGATGTTACGCCAAGTAAATAGATTCCTAACATGTCACGCTTTAAAATTGCGCACACTCATGGAATGGCGCCAAACTTCGTTACTTAAAAATCTCCATAGGCGACACTTTGAAAAATTTTACAGGTTACCAGTTTAGAGTTACAGAGAAAGTCTAGTGCTAGAATTGTTGCACACGCGGCGATACCTCACATATGTGGTTTGAACGGCATTTAAATACGTGGGCGGGACTTACGTGTGTGTTCGCTTCTGAGCGCAAGCTACCGGGGACAGGGGCGTTTTAAAATATATATATATATTATTTACTTAACTTTTTTTTTTGATCACTTTTATTCCTATTACAAGGAATGTAAACATCCCTTGTAATATGAATAATGTGTGACAGGTCCTCTTTATGGAGAGATGTCTCCTCCCGCCGCCTTTAAGAATGATCAAGCGGCGGAACCGCCAATTTGATCGTTCTTATGGTGCGCAGAATCGCTGCCGAAAAACAATGATATCTGAATGATGCCTCTAGCTGCAGGCATCATTCAGATATCCCCTCACAAAGCCTAGGACTTCATACGACAACCACCCAGGATGGGAGATCCCCTCTGTGGACGTCATATGACTATGGGCCGGTAAGGAAGTGGCCAATGACCAGGCCATTTTTTGCGATACGGTACTGCAGTATTTTAACTGACAATTGCAGGATCGTGCACAGTTTTACCCAAACAAAATGTATGTCCTTTTTTGCCCACAAATGGAGCTTTCTTTTGGTGGTATTTGATCACCTCTGCAGTTTTTATTTGTTGTGCTATAAACAAAAAAAGAGCAACAATTTAAAAAACAATTTTTTACTTTCTGCTATAAAACATATCATAGTTACATAGTTAGACAGGTTGAAAAAAAGACACAAGTCCATCCAGTTCAACCAAAAAAAATAAATAAATCATACAATCCCATATACACAATCCTTCACCCACAGTTGATCCAGAGGAAGGCGAAAAACACCAGCAAAGCATGATCCAATTTGCTACAGCATGGGGAATTTTTTTTTATTAATACCTTCCTGATCCCCTGAGAGGCAATTGGATTTTCCCTGGATCTACTTTACCTATACATTTTAATACCCAGTTATATAATGTACATTTAGGAAAGAATCCAAGTCTTTTTTAAAGCAATATGCTGAGCTTGCCAGAACCACCTCTGGAGGAAGTGTATTCCACATTTTCACAGCTCTTACTGTGAAGAAACTCTTCTGTACGTAGAGTGCCCCCTTGTCCTCTGTGATGACCTTAAAGTGAATAACTCCACACCTAGTTCACTATTTGGACCACTTATGTATTTGTACATGTTGATCATAACCCCCCCCCCCTTAATATCCTCTTCTCAAGAGAGAATAAATTCAGTTCCTCTTATCAGTTTGGTTGCCCTTCTCTGCACTTTCTACTGTTCCCGATATCCTTTTTGAGAACTGGTGCCCAAAACTGAACTGCATATTCCAGAGGAGGTCTTACTAATGTTTTGTAAAGGGGCATAATGATATCTCTCTCTCTGGAGTCCATACCTCTCTTAATACATGAAAGGACTTTTCTCGCTTTGGAAACTGCAGCTTATGATCTACCAAAACCCCCAGATTCTTCTCCACTATGGATTCACCCATTTGTACTCCCCCCTATGTATGATGCATGTATATTCTTAGCCCTCATTTGCCACTTAGTTGCTCAATTAGTGCATTGAGGTCAGCTTGTAAATTGGAGACATCCTGTAACAACGTTAATCCACGGCATAGCTTGGTGTCGTATGCAAAGACAGAAATGGTACTTTTAATCCCAGACCCTATATCATTTATAAAGATATTAAAAAGTAAGGGTCCCAACGCTGAACCTTGGGGTACACCACTGATAACCTTAGACCGTTCAGAGTAAGAATCATTAACCACTACTCTCTGAATTCGTTATTTATTTGCCAGTTTTCTATCCATTTACAAACTGATCTTTCCAAGCCTGTAGACTTACACATTAGCCATGTGTGGCAGTGGTGTATTTAGGTTTTGTGCTGCCCTAGGCCTGACTAAACTCATGCACCCCCTAATTTAAATATGACCCACCCCTTTCTGGCAAAGTCACACCCTTCCTGTTTAAGACACGCCCTATCATCTATAAACCACACCCCTTCCTCTCTAGGCTCCACCATTTCCTCTTAGATCTCTGCCTCTTCCTCTCTGTATATTAGCACACACAATCACGCACCATTCACTCCATCAATCCAGTTGTAGTTGGCTCCTGTCTAAATTGTTGTCCCTACCATGTGTATGTATGAATGTGAGTTAGGGACTTTAGATTGTAAGTTCCTTGAGGGCAGGGACTGATGTGAATGTACAATTTAGGGCTCAAAATTTCAAGTCCTGAGCCACTAGCCTTAATAATTAATCACCACCACTTGGCCCACCCAACCCCTACCCTGCCCCGTCCCGCCCTTAAACACACCTCACACCTAAACATATCTCATGAAATTACACTATTAAATGTTTTATGCAGAATCAACATAAAGCATATCAGTACCCATTAGTGAAGTCTCATCAGTGCCGCCTATCAGTGCAGCTTAAGAATCCCACCTCATCTGTGCCTAACAGTGCAGCCTTATCAATGCTCATCAGGGGCCACCAGTGTGGCCTCGTCAGGAGCCACCAGTGCAGCCTATTAGTGGCCATCAGTGCAGTGTAAGAGTGCCGCTTCATCTATGCCCAACAGTGCAGCCTTATCAGTGCCCATCAGTACAGTCCCATTAGTGCTGCCCATCAGTGCCACCTACTAGTGCTCATCAGTGCTGCCTACCAGTGAAGCTTAGGAGTACCGCCTCATCAGTGGCAATCAGCGCAGCCTCGTCAGTTTCAAAATATCACAGCTTACTAGTGTATATTAATTGTGTTTTGATTATAGCATGGAGCACTTTGCAGTGCATGAATTTTCACTGAATGTGGATTGTTTAACCACTTACGGACCGCCCGCCGCAGTTTTACGTGATGACTTTGAAGAGGAATACCATTGTTAAGGTAGCAGCTAGCTACCATAATCCCGGTATCCTCTTCTTCAGCGGGCAGTTCCTCTACAACAGTGGTTCTCAACCTGGGGGTCGGGACCCCTCAGGGGGTCAAATTACTATTTGCCAGGGGTCACCAAATCCTGGGCTGTTCCTGCAGCCGCCCACTCGGCCTCTTCACAGTCGCCTATTCCATTCACGGCATGGCTGGGGGGCAGAAACTAGAGGTCAGCTGACTGGTGAGAAATGTGAAATGGGAGGGGCTGGAGGAGACCCTATCTCCTTATTTCCGCATAGGTGTCACTGCTACGAGACACCACAGAGCTGGAGACACAATGAGTAACACTACCTGTGATTAGAGTTGCCTTTCAAAGTCCCCACTACAGTTCTCAGATCAGCAGATGACCCCCAGCAATACCACTCATGCCATTTCCCCCCTACCAAGGAGTAAGAGAAGGAAACAAGGGAGAATACATGGAAGGAAGAGGAAAAGAGTGGGAGGAACAAAGAAAAAGGGAAAGAATAAGAGAACAAGAAAGAAGGCTAGAGAGATTTATGGGGGGGGGGGGGGAATACAAGAAATTAGGATAGAGAGAGATAAAAGGGAAAGGAAGGAGAACAAAAAGAAAGAGTAGTACATCCTAAAATGTACAATTAGGGGTTTTAATACTGTAGGAGTGGAATTAGGATAGAGAGAGATAAAAGGGAAAGGAAGGAGAACAAAAAGAAAGAGTAGTACATCCTAAAATGTACAATTAGGGGTTTTAATACTGTAGGAGTGGAAGGGGCCCGAGGAGCACTAAATGTCGGTGGGTTAGGGGCTCAAATTACCGTATTTATCGGCGTATAACATGCGCCGGCGTATAACACGCACCCCAATTTTAATAGGGAATTTTCTGTTTTTTTTTCTAATAAACAACTTTGAAGCAATCTAAAACAGTCTCTGGGGTGTCCCTCAGACTTTCCTGACAGATGGGAGGGGAGGGACAAAGCCAGGAGAGCAGCAGCTCTCATGCATAATGCTGGATCGCAATGGGGTTCAGGAAAAGTAATCAGAGCCTGGGATGTCCCTAAATAATGAGACTAGATTTCTACAAGAGAGCAGTGTCAATGCTGCAATACACACTGGCTGATTTATACAATTCATTTGGGCCAGTGGAAAGGATTGGCCGTCCACCTAATAAAACTTAGTGTACGGAGTACACTTACCTCTCACACATACCTCGGAGGGGATGGAGGGGGACGAGCGCCCGCCAGAAATCACTAAGCCGTCATCTCCTCTCCACTCGGCTGTCACGTCACACACGCACAGTCCCGCCTCCACCATCGGCATTGGACCATCTCCTGTGATAAACAGAACACTGGTCCAATGCTGGTGGCGGAGGCGGGACTGTGCGTGTGTGACGTGACAGCCGAGAGGAGATGACAGCTCGGTGATTTCCGGCAGGCGCTCGTCCCCCTCCTTCACAGGAGATGGTCCAATGCCGATGGCGGGACTGTGCGTGTGTGACGTGACAGCCGAGAGGAGATGGCGGCTCGGTGATTTCCGACGGGCGCTCGTCCCCTTCCTTCCCCTCCGAGGTATGCCATCGGCGTATAGTGCGCACCCGTGATTTTCCCCCTATTTTCAGGGGAAAAAAGTGCGCGGTTTACGTCGATAAATACGGTACTTGTCTTGGGTGCTGACAACCCACCCTACAAAAATTTTACTGTTAGGGGTCCCCACAACTTGAAAAATGTTATCAAGGGGTCATGGCACTAGAAAGGTTGAGAACCACTGCTCTACAAGATAAAAGTGGTCTCTCCGGCGGATTCGTCGCAAGATCACTTTTATATGTGGCGGGAGAGGGCCTGCCGCTCTCCGGTGCCCTCCGCTGCTTACCGAAGCCATCCCGGTCCTATCCCTTGCTGTGTGTGGAGACGAGTGAGGGGAAGATGGCCCCCACCCGTCTCCATATCACTGCAGGGCGGAAGCGACGTCAAAACGTCACTTCCGCCCATACATCATAATGGGACATTTTTTGTTGTCATTTTTTCAAATGACAATTTTTTTTTTTTTTAATTGCATTTAACCACTTGCTTACTGGGCACATATACCCCCTTCCTGCCCAGGTAACATTTCAGCTTTCAGAGCTGTCACGCTTTGAATGACAATTGCGTGGTCGCGCATGTCTCCCAAACAAAATTTATGTATTTTTTTCCCCACAAATAGAGCTTTCTTTTGGTGGTATTTGATCATCTCTATTTTTTGCGCTTTTTAAACAAAAAAAGACCGACAATTTAAAAAAAAAACAATATTTTTTTACTTTTTGCTATAATAAATATCCAATTTAAAAAAAATAAACTATTTTTTTTTCTCAGTTTAGGCCGATACGTATTCTTCGACATATTTTTTGGTAAAAAAAAAAAAAATCACAATAAGCGGTTATTGATTGGCTTGGTACTTGTAGTACGAAGTGCCTTTTTAAGTTTGTACTGCTTTTTGACGAACGGAGGCTGCATGCTGCAGGGTTATGACCGGAGGGACCGCCCTTGGGTGGGGCTGTTCAACTCTGTTAGGCTCCATTCACACCTAGGCGTATTGTCGCCTGTAGCGCGACGCTATTGCAGCCTGCAATATGCTGGAGGGGTGATTTAACATTGTCGGCTATGGAGATGGTTCACATCTCCATGCCGAAAACGCTGTACGCCTAAAGCTCAAAACAAGTCCCGGACCTTTTTTTCAGGCGGCTTTCGGCATAGCCGACAATGTTGATCACCCCTCCGGCGTATGTTAGGCTTAAAACGCCGCGTTTTGTTGCGGCAAATCGCGGGACAAAACGCTGCAATTTGTCGCGGTAACATACGCCGCGTTCAGGTGTGAATGCAGCCTTAAAGTTACATGTTTTAAGATAACTAACATGTTCTGCCTAGTCCTCTCTTATGAACAGGAACATAACCCAATTGTCAAGATTTAAGGATATGTGTCTGTCCAAGCTCGTCAGTGTGAAAGGTCCCTCAGCCTAGGTTCACACTTTTGCATGCAAAACACTGCATATGATACTAGATTGTAAACTGTAATGAACAGGGCCTTCTGATTCCTCCTGTATTGAAAATTAGGCTGGCCATACACTATACAATTTTCTTATTCAATTTAATTTAGATTTACCTTCAACTATGTAGTGCAAGGGCTTTGACCTCATATTATATGGTTTTAGTAAATCTAAAGGAAGATTGAATAAGAAAATTGTAGACTGTATAGTCAACCTTACTGTCTGTCTCATGCTGTAAAGCCCTGTGCAAACTGTTGGCACTATGTAATTTGCACAGAAATTTTAGTGTGGATGCGATTGGAGCCATACAAAATGTAAGGCTTCAATCGCACCGTATTCCTGTGCACATCACATGCAATGTCTGTGTGGTACAAAAGCACCCATCCATTTTATATGGCTCAGATCACATCCACACTAAAATGGTGCAGTACCCTTTTTTCCCCCTGCACCTGAATCTCATTGCATAGGTGTTCACACCCATGCGATGCGATTCTGCCAATCGCACGGAATTTTGCAATGTTTCGGGGTCTCGTTAATCTAACATTCCTGTTGCACACATTCCTGAATCACTAGGCTCATCCAGCAGGACATTGAATAGCACAGATCAATGCACATAATCGCCAGCACACCAAGCATCATCAAATGCAGTCCAAAGCTTTTATGGCAGAGAGATCACATCAGAAAAAAAACATGGCCAACATTTTGGAGACAAGCAGGTCCCTTTTGTCAGGCATGTGATCCGATTGCATGCAATTCTGGCAATTGCACTGTTTTGCGATGTTTCAGGGTGTCATTAATCTAACATTGACACCTGCGGCTGATCTAATGGATGCCACGCGATTACTTTGCAATTCGATGCAGGGAAATGCAGCAAATCTTTTGCATTTCCCACATCACATCAGTGTGAACATGAGCTAAAGCTTTGAGAATAATGGGATAATTTGAGAATTGTGACAATTCGGGAATCTGGTGACAAAACGCACTTGGTGTGAATGATATGTAAATTGATAGTGCTATAGAAGTACCTGTAATATATTTAATAAGCCCAGAATAGACAGATAGCTGTGTATTTTCACCATATGGAACATTACAAAGCTGGTTATGTTGTGGTTATGAGGGCCCCGCAGTCCCGATTTTGTAATGGCACCTCAGGGTGACGGACTTTGTAATGACACCTCAGGGTGAGGGGGCTTTGTAATGACACCTCAGGGTGAGGGGGCTTTGTAATGACACCTCAGGGTGAGGGGGCTTTGTAATGACACCTCAGGGTGAGGGGCTTTGTAATGACACCTTAGGGTGAGGGGCTTTGTAATGACACCTTAGGGTGAGGGGCTTTGTAATGACACCTTGGGGTGAGGGGCTTTGTAATGACACCTTAGGGTGAGGGGCTTTGTAATGACACTTCAGGGTGAGGGGCTTTGTAATGACACTTCAGGGTGAGGGGCTTTCTTATGACACCTCAGATTGGGGGGCTTTGTAATGACACTTCCGGGTGAGGGGGCTTTGTAATGACACTTCCGGATGAGGGGGCTTCGTAATGACACCTTAGGGTGAGGGTGCTTTGTAATGACACCTCAGGGTGATGAGGCTTTGTAATAACACCGTAGGCTGAGGGGTGTTTCGTAATGACACCTCAGGGTGAGCGGCTTTGTAATGACACCTCAGGGTGAGCGGCTTTGTAATGACACCTCAGGGTGAGGGGCTTTGTGATGATACCTCAGGGTGAGGGGGCTTTCTAATGAAACCTTAGGGTGAGGGGGCTTTGTAATGACACCTCAGGGTGATGGGGCTTTGTAATAAGACCTTAGGGTAAGGGGGCTTCGTAATGACACCTCAGAATGAGGGGCTTTGTAATACCTCAGTGTGAGGGTCTTTGTAATGACACCTCAGGGTGACGGGGCTTCGTAATGACACCTTAGGGTGACGGGGCTTCGTAATGACACCTCGGGGTGAGGAGGCTTTGTAATGACACCTTTAGGGTGAGGGTCTTTGTAATGACACCTCAGGGCGAGGGGGCTTTGTAATGACACCTCAGGGCGAGGGGGCTTCGTAATGACACCTCAGGGCGAGGGGGCTTCTTAATTACACATCAGGGTGAGGGGGCTTCGTAATGATACCTGAGGGGGCTTCATAATGATACCTCAGGGTGAGGGGGCTTTCTAATGAAACCTTAGGGTGAGGGGGCTTCGTAATCACACCTCAGGGTGATGGAGCTTTGTAATAACACCTTAGGGTGAGGGGGCTTCGTAATGACACCTCAGGGTGAGGAGCTTTGTAATGATACCTCGGGGTGAGGGGGCTTCGTAATGACACCTCTGGGTGAGGAGCTTTGTAATGATACCTCAGGGTGAGGGGGCTTCGTAATGACACCTCAGGGTGAGGGGGCTTTGTAATGACACCTCAGGGTGAGGGTCCCGGTCCGCGGTGTAGTGTAGGTGTCGCTCTTGGCGCCCCCCCAGGGTGCCTGTGGTGTCGCTCTGGGCCCTGCCTCGGCCTTGCCTTCCCTTCCAGCCTCAACCAGTCAGCTTCGCACTCGGCCTCCCCCTTCCGCATTTTCCTGAGGCTCTGCGGCAGTGACGTTGACTGCTGACGGCGGCCCCGGCCAGGAGAGCTGCCCGCTCTTTTTTTCTCTCCCTCCTTCCCCCCTCTCAGCCATCGAGCTCGGCCCCTCCCTTTCTGCTTCTCGCACTCGCTCTCTACCTTCCCCCCTCCCTTCGAATCAGCCATCGCGAACAGGCCTAACGGACGGCGGAGCCCCGGTCTTCCCCCCCGAACAGGCGGGAAAGCCACACAGCGTTCTCAGGTAAGGCCGCGGCGGGAGGCAGAACGGGGGCCTGGGCGGGAAGGGAGCGCCACCGGCGGGGAAGCGGGTAGAAGGCCCGGGGACTAGGCGGCTCTCGCCTGCAGCCTTCGTCTGCCCTTCACCAAGGAGAAGGGAGAAAACGGCGATTGAGGCTGGACGTGTGCACCGTCCGCCCGTTCTCCTTCTCCGGTCACCGGGCGGAATGGGAGGCCGCGGCCTGGTGTGGCCCGGTTCTAGGCCTCCATCCGACCGCTCGCCCTTCCAGGCCTCAGAGGAGGCCGCAGCTAGGCCCTGAGTGGGGCGGGAGAAGGAGGCGGCTGTGTGCGGCTCTTCCCCTCTCCTCATACCGGGTCGTTCCCTCACACACAGACACAGGAGCGTGCCTCACACATTATTAGCGGTCAGGCTTTATTATCGGATGGGTTACCACTGCTCGCCACCTTTTATTTTACTTTTTTTGTGGCTGCAATATTGAAAGCAAGATGGCGGCCGCCCACAGGCTGCATGTAGGGGGAGGGGCAGGCCGCCATGTTGAAGCTTCCTCCTGAGAGGGAAAAAAAATAGGGCGTAGGAAGGAGAGAGAAGAAGAAAGTGCTGTGCGAATGTGCAGACCAGGGAACAGGAACCCCTTTACTGAGGTGTCTGCTGGCCATGCCTGATCTCCATCATTATGTACACACATCACTATCACAGCACACACCTAGGGGGAGAATACATTATAAAATAGATTGTACAACATTAACATACATCTAAATGCTTTTGAGCCATGTAATGATAGCAGGGATGATGTCTATTTACTATGAGAACCAGCTGTGAGGTGTAGTGTGCAGAGTCCTGGGTGGTTCTGATCTCCAGAATCTGGTACCAGCCACTGTAATGACATCTCTCAGCTCTGCTGAAATGGATGGCAGCGGGTCTCGGTGGCCGTGGAACGCAGCATGTCATGCCTCGGTGGCCGTGGAACGCAGTATATCTTAGCTCCGTGTTGTATAATTGCAGAGATCTGCTCTGGGTTGGTGTCTGGCACACAATCGGACTATTAGGGCTCTTTGACATGGGCGGACTCGCCTGCTGAGCAGGGGGATATCTCCACTGATTCCTGCTGAGTAGGTGGATGACCGGTCCGTGCCCACCCAGATGTGGGCATGTGGGATGTAAACGGAACACTTGTCTGTTTGCATCCAACTGTCATCAATCCGCCAGATGGATGGGGAATAGATCCATTATCCACCACCTTTTTTCTCTTTTTTTCTTGTGGATCAGATGTAAACAGACACATGTACATTTACATCCGCTGCTCCATGGAGGGCAATCGATTGGGTCCATCTAAAAAACCTCACACGCGAACCCTGTCACTGTTTGAAAGGGGCCTTTGGCTGCATTTACACTTTGCCGCCTTTGATTGCTTTGCAGGCTTTTGTTTGCAGTTGTACAGGTGTTTTTTTGCAGGCAGGTGACATTTGAGTCACTCTGTATGGTGGCACATCATGTTTAGACTCGGATCGCTACCATTACCATTAGAAAAAAAATCAAATAAAAAAAAATATGTAGAATACATATTGGCCTAAACTTTTTTTTTTTTTTGGGGGGGGGGGGGGTATTGTAGCAAAACATTTGATCAAATGCCACCAAAAGAAAGCTATATTTGTGGGGAACAAAAGGACATCAATTTTGTTCAGGTACAGCATCACACAACTGCGCAATTGTCAATTAAAGCAACGCAATTTAGTGTCACAAAAAAGGACCTGGTAAATAAGGAGGCAAATCCTTTCAGTCCTTAAAGCGGGAGTTCACCCATTTCTAAATTTTTTTTTTTTTTTTCTCCCCTTAGATTCCTGCTCGTTCGGTCTAGGGGAATCAGCTATTTGTATTAAAATATGAGCAGTACTTACCCGTTTTCGAGCTGCATCTTCTTCCGTCGCTTCCGGGTATGGGTCTTCGGGAGCGGGCGTTCCTTCTTGATTGACAGGCTTCCGACGGTCGCATCCATCGCGTCACTCGTAGCCGAAAGAAGCCGAACGTCGGTGCGGCTGTATACTGCGCCTGCGCACCGACGTTCGGCTTCTTTCGGAAAATCGTGACACGATGGATGCGACCGTCGGAAGCCTCTCGGAAGACTGTCAATCAAGAAGGAACGCCCATTCCCGCAGCCCATACCCGGAAGCGACGGAGAGGATGCATCTCGTAAACGGGTAAGTACTGCACATATTTTAAAACAAATTGCCGATTCCCCTAGAGAAAACGAGCAGGAATCTAAGGGGAAAAAGTGCCCTCTAAGGGTGAACCCCCGCTTTAAGTGGTTAAAAGAAATCCAATAAAATCAAATTTTGTCATACATTCAGACCAGAATGTATTCTGCTACATGTCTTTGGTAAAAAAAATCCTGATAATTGGTTTGTGTGAAACAAGCTATGCATCATTGAAAATGGATCAATCCTGATGTACTGGTGGCCTATCTAATTTATTGAGGCCGAAAATGTCAGGACAGTACAAATATCCTCCAAATGACCCCTTTTTTGGAAAGAAGACAGTCCAAAGTATTTAGTAAGAGGCATAGTTAATTTTTTGAAGTTGCATTTTTTTCCCCCCACAATGCTTTGGTGTGTGTGTGTATGTATGTGATCTATATTAAAAAAAAAAATAAAAAAATCACAAAAAAATATCCAGTGAAGTGACTAGTCTCAGATGATACACAGATATGAAACAAATTCTCATACACAAGTTGTACCTGTTTATCTTCCGCTATCTGTCCCCTATAGCCAGTGAAGAATTTTTACACAGGATCTCTCAGCGCTGAAAAGCAGGGGGCAGAGAGCTAAAGTTACATCAGTGAGGAGAGCTGATTGGAGATGAGGGGCACACCACCCTTTACACAGAGCATACAAGAACAGAGCCGAGGCTGTCGGTCAGCTGGAGCTTTTTTCCTGTCACCATTTTTCTCTTGGTGTCAGTTATTACTTGTCAGAAGTAATTCATGCTGATAGCAGAGGAATGAAGCAACAGACAGAAATCACACTTAGTGCTCTCAATTGAGACAAGTACACACTATAGAGGGGTATGCTTTGTTCAGATTTTATGCCTGAGGTTTACAACCAATTTAATGCAAAGAATGCATTAGGCCTCATGCACACAGGATGTTTTGGAAACTCTCCTAGAAGCCTTTCCTCATGGAAGCAACGTTTTGACAGGTGCGTTAATAGGAGTTAAGGGATTGGGCATGAATTCAATTAATTTGCCAGAATAATTATTTATTCTGTGCATTAAAATGAGTTAATGCTTAGGAAATAAACTCGCCTAGCATTAACAAGTGTTTTAGATGCGTTTACACGCCTCAAGCATTTTTTCTGCCAGTGTTTCTACCAATACTGCTGCTTCTGGATGCACTGGCATTATGTGGTTTTCTACCTCTAAATGCTGCTACCGCTAAGACCCCTTTCATACTGAGGCATATTAGCGCTAGAATTGGCCTCTAAATAATGCACAAAAGTGTGTCTTTTCACATTGGGGCAGAGCTTTTGCGAGACGTTGGGAAAAGACCTGCAAGCAGCATCTTTGGGGTGGTTTCGAAAGGTTTTTTTTTACAGCGCTCCCAAAACGCCCTGCCAATTGAAATGAATAGGCAGTGCTTACAAAGTGCCTGAAAGCCAATTCTGAAGTGCTGCAACGCAGGCGTTTTTAACTCTTCTTTGGGTTCAAAAGCGTCCCGCTAGCAGCTAAAAATCGCTGATAAAACAAGGGGTGCATTAGCGCTGCTGCTCCTCAGTGTAACAGGGGTCTTAATGCTGCTAAAAGCCTGTGTGTGCGCATGGACACATAGAAAAACATGCAGGGAGTTTAGAGGCAGGAAGAAAAATGCCTGATGCCCCTAGAAGCAACTTAAAACATATCAAGTGTGCATGAGGCCGTAAAGTGGTTGTAAAGGCACTTTTTTTGTTTTCCTAGAATCCCCTGTGCCCCAGTGTATGTGCTTTAACCACTTAAAGCGGTTGTAAACCGCATAAACTTCTTTTTTTTTTTTTTTAAACCTGCAAGGCAAAAGGCATAATCAGCCAGTATGCACCGCATACTGGCTGATTATGAAATACTTACCTCGGAACGAGGTGAGGAACACTTACCTGGTTCACGCCGAGCGAGATGTCATCTTGCTCCGGCGTGTCTTCTGGGTATCGCCGCTCCAGCGCTGTGATTGGCTGGAGCGCCAATGACGTCACGCCCGCACGCGGGAGATTTAAATTTGGCAAGGTCCGGCGGATGCCGGTCCTTTAGCCGAGGATCCCCCCTGCACATGCGCCGCTGCAATCAGCGGCGCATTGCGGGGGGAATATCTCCTAAACCATACAGGTTTGGGAGATATTCTTGATACCTACAGGTGAGCCGTATTATAGGCTCACCTGTAGGTAAAAGTGACAAATAAGGGTTTACAACCACTTTAAGCCCCGGACCAAAATGCAGCTAAAAGACCAGGCCAGGTTTTGCGATTCGGCACTGCGTCGCTTTAGCAGACAATTGTGCGACGTGGCTTCCAAACAAAATTGATGTCCTTTTTTTCCCACAAATAGAGCTTTCTTTTGGTGGTATTTGATCACCTCTGCGTTTTTTTTTTTTTGCGCTATAAACAAAAATAGAGCGACAGTTTTGAAAAAAATTCAATATTTTTTACTTTTTTCTATAATAAATATCCCCCAAAAATATATACATTTTGCTACAATGTAAAGTGTACAGCTTGTATAACAGTGTAAATTTGCTGTCCCCTCAAAATTGCTCAACACGCAGCCATTAATATCTAAACCGCTGCACGATTCTGGCCAAAATGAGAATCACAATTTTTTTGCTTAGAATGAAGATCACGATTCTCACGGCGTAAAATCTTTTACATTTATACAAAAAAAAAAATGGGCTAACTGGCTAGTTTTTTTTTTTTTTTTAATTCATTAAAGAATTTTTTTCCAAAAAAATGCATTTAAAAAGACTGCTGCGCAAATACAGTGCAACATAAAATATTGCAACAACCGCCATTTTATTCTCTAGGGTCTCTACTAAAAAAAATATATAATGTTTGGGGGTTCTAAGTAATTTTCTAGCAAAAAAAAATAATGATTTTTAACTTGAAAAGAGCTGTCAGAAAAAGGTTTGGTGTTTAAGTGGTTAAAAGTTCCCTAATTTACATACAGAAGTTTATTCCTTTGATGTGATACAATGTTTAGACTTAACTTTCCACTGATAAAGAATGTTTTTAAAACTTGGCAGGCTGCCCAGACTGACTTTTGGCTGAGAGCAGACAGGAAATTCTTTGCATACCAAAGTGCAGAGAGAAAATTCTTTTCATGTCAAAGATTATGAAACCCTGTGTCAAGAAATGCAACGGGAAAAAGATCGCATTAACGATTCTTGACGATTAATCGTGCAGCTCTAGTACACCCCTTAATGAAAATGTCCAAATTGGGCCCAATTAGCCTTTTTCCCTCCCCAGTGTCATGTGACTCTGTGTTACAAGGTCTCGGGTGTGAATGGGGTGCAGGTGTGTTAAATCTGGTGTCATCACTCTTACTGGTCACTGGAAGTTTCGAAAGGTCACCTCATGGCAAAGAACACTGAAGATCTGAAAAAAAAAGAATTGTTGCTCTACATAAAGATGGCCTAGACTATAAGAAGATTGCCAAGACCCTGAAACTGAGCTGCAGCACGGTGGCCAAGACCATACAGCGGTTTAACAGGAGAGGTTCCTCTCAGAACAGACCTCGCCATGGTCGACCAAAGAAGTTGAGTGCACATGCTCAGCATCGTTTCCAGAGGATGTCTTTGGAAAATAGTCATGAGTGTTGCCAGCATTGCTGCAGAGGTTGAAGGATTAGGGGGGGGTCAGCCTGTCAGTGCTTAGACCATACGCTGCACACTGCATCAAATTTGTCTGCATGGGTGTCGTCCCAGAAGGAAGCCTCTTCTAAAGATGATGCACAAGAAAGCCCGCAAACAGTTTGCTGAAGACAAGCAGACTAAGGGCATGGAATACTGGAACCATGTCCTGTTGTCTGATGAGACCAAGATAAACATATTTGATTCAGATGGTGTCAAGTGTGTGTGGCGGCAACCAGGTGAGGCGTACAAAGACAAGTGTGTCTTGTCTACAGTCAAGCATGGTGGTGGGAGTGTCATGGTCTGTGGCTGCATGAGTGCTGCCGATACTGGGGAGCTACAGTACATTGAGGGAACCATGAATGCCAACATGTACTGTGACATACTGAAGCAGAGCATGATCCCCCTACCTTCAGAGACTGGGCCGCAGGGCGGTATTCCAACTTAACGACCCCCGAACACACCCTCAGGACGACCACTGCCTTGCTAAAGAAACTGAGTGTAAAGGTGATGGCTTGACAAAGCATTTCTCCAGACCTAAACTCTACTAAGCATCTGTGGGGCATCCTCACATAGAAGGTGGAGCAGTGCAAGGTCTCTAACATCCATCAGCTCTGTGATGTCATCATGGAGGAGTGGAAGAGGACTCCGTAGCAACCCATAAAGCTCTGGTAAACTACATGCCCAAGAGGGTTTAGGCAGTGCTGGAAAATAATGGTGGCCACACAAAATATTGGCACTTTGGACCCAGTTCGGACATTTTCACTTGGGGGTGTACTCGCTTTTGCCAGCGGTTTAGACATTATTGGCTGGGTGATTTATTTTGAGGGGACAGCAAATTTACAGTTATAAAAGCTGTACACTCAATCACTACTTTACATTGTAGCAAAGTGTCATTTTCTTTAGTGTTGCCACATGAAAAGATATAATAAAATATTTACAAAAATGTGAGGGGTGTACTCACTTTTGTGAGATACTGTATATTGTGTTTGAGTATAAAAATACATTTAAAGTTGTATTATAGGCAAAAGTGTGTGTGTGGTTTATTTTTATTTTTTGGGTAGAGTAAGGCCCCTTTCACACCTGCGGACCGTATGTCCGCTTTTTCATCCATCCGTGTACGGATGAAAAAGGGACATACATTGGTCCCTATGAGATTGCGGGTGTCAGCGGATAAACACCTGATGTCGCCCGCTTCCGCATTCCTCCGATTCTGCAGACGGAGGAAAACCTATTTTTCCTTCCGTCTGCGGGTCGGATGAACACGGACAGACAGTCCGTGTTCATCCGATTTTTTCCCCCCCATAGGGGAAAGCAGAGAAAAGACAGGGAGGTCCCTGCACAGTGTGCGGGGACCGCCCTGTCCTCCGCCGGCTCAGCAGGGATCAACGAAGCGATCCCCGCTGAACAAGCAGAGGTTCGTGGGGCGGATCATTACTGAGCCGCCCCATGTGAAAGGGCCCTAAGAGTGGGTTATATATTTTTTTTTTGTCATGTGTCCCATTGGGGAGATTTCCCTTCACTCCCTGTCTCGGAGACAAAACGGGAAGCGCAAGGAAATCTCTTGCAGCCCCCCTGGTCACCATAACTAGTGTCCTCATTGGAAAATTTATTATAGTTCTAGTCACAGCCTAAAGTTTGGGATTTTCCTTTACCTTCACTTTCAATGATAATGGTAAACAGGACAAACTATGTAAAAAATGGCAACAACCAACGTTTTTTTAATTATTATTTATTTTTTGTTAAGGGTTTCTGTTTTTAGAAAATACTATTTGGAGGTTCTGTGTAATTTTTCTAGAAAAACAAAAAAATGCGGAATGTATGAGAGAGATGAGATTGGCTTGGACTAGAAGTGGTTAAAGAAGGCCTCGAGTGTTGGTGTTCTTTCTCTCAAATACTTTTATCTTGAAGCAGGGTTTCGAGACTGTGGTTGGAAATGGTCTTCACTTCTTCATCCCCCATCTTTACAGCAGCCCTGTGTGAGTCCCCCCTAGCAGCCAATCAGTGCCTCTGGTACACAAAGATCTGTCATAGATGGCAATTAAAGAGCATCTGGCTTGCCACAGTCCTTCTATTCTACTCTTATTAATCTCAGGTATGCAATGGATCTGACCTGATGGATAAACAGGAGACTGAGATTTTATATATATATAAAATATTTTTTTCTGGAGAAATGCAGCTAACATGCCGGAAACAGGCATTTTGAGAAATGATCAATGCTGGAGAGTTCAGTGCCTGTTCCATTCCTGCAGTAGAAGCCTCGTGATAAATTGCCTAGACTTTTTGCAAGGCAGCACAGAGTTTTTTTTTTTTTTTTCATGAAATGTCATTCTGCATTTTCTATTACAGTTTAATAATCCACCCAATAAAACCGTACACAGAAATTAGACAGCGTGCTGGTGCCCAGAGATGGCTGCTGTTTAGAAAATGTAATTTTCTAACACTAATGCCTCGTTTCCACTGAGCGGTACGGTTCGGTACGGTACGCTTTTTTGGGTGTTTCCATTATGAAAGCGTACCATAAAAGCGAACCGTACCGGACCATTCTGGGTCCTGCTTCAGATGTGGGGCCATAGAGAATGGAACGGTTGCATTAGGGCGAACCTACAAATACATCTCACTGATTGGTGGATGTGCTAGGCTTTTTTTCTAAACCTTGCATGGTCCCGGATGGTTCGATTTGCAGTGGAAATGCTCTGCAGAATAGACCGGACCATTCTAACCCGTTCCATTCTAAGCGACCCGAACCGATCCGCTCAGTGGAAACGAGGCATAAGTTTGCTTAAAAGGGGTTGTAAAGGTTGGTGTTATAATAAAAAAAAACAAAAAGGAAAAAACATGGTAGACTTGCCTCCTCTGTGCAAGGGTTTTGCACAGAGTGGCCCTGATCACCCTCCTTCTGGGGGGTCCCCCAGCGGCGCTCCTTGCTCCTCCCTGCATCAAGTGCCCACTCGGAGACCTTCATTCAAAGGGGGCACCCGTCCGGGAGCGCTCCCAAGTCCTGCTGCTGCGTCCACTGACACAGACATTAGGACTAGGCCCTGCCTCCCGTGTCACTGGATTTGATTGACAGCAGCGAGAGCCGATGGCTGCTATCAATCTATCCAATAAGGACACAAGACTGGCTTAGCTTGTTCTTGTCGCTGGAAAGATCGGGTTCAGGTAAGCAAAATGGGGGCTCTGGGGGGCAGCTGCGCTACAGAAGATTTTTCACCTTTAAAGCAGGGGCTCATCCGGAATTTTTTTTTTTAACATTAGATTGAGGCTAATTACGGGAAGCAGAATCGGGTGTTTTTTTTTTTTAGATCAATGCAGTACTTACCGTTTTAGAGATAGATGTTCTCCGCCGCTTCCGAGTATTGTCTTCGGGACTGGGCGTTCCTATTTGATAGCCTTCCGACGGTCGCATACAGCGTGTCACGAGTTGCCGAACGTCGGTGCGGCTCTATACGGCGCCTGCGCACCGACGTTCAGCTCGGAAACTTGTGACGCGCTGTATGCGACGGTTCGGAAGGCTGTCAATCAAATAGGAACGCCCAGTCCTGCAGCCCATACCCGGAAGAGGCAGAGAACATCTATCTCTAAAACGGTAAGTACTGCATTGATTTAAAAAAAAAACACCTGATTCTGCTTCCCGTAATTAGCCTCAATCTAATGTTAAAAATAGATTTTTTTGGGTGAACCTCCACTTTAATGCATTAGGTGAAAAACCTTGAGGGTTTACAACACCTTTTTAATGTATTTTAAAACCTTTTCAATATTAATGCCAACACAGTTAAAGTAACATTAAATGTTATAGGCATTTTCTAATACAGGTATAATTATGCAGGCACTATAACTGCATTTGCTTAGTTTCAGAAATGATCTTTCTTACCTTTTTTATTTTTTTTTTACAAGTTACAAAATTCTGTGATGTGACCATACATCTCTTCTTCCTGATAGTGGGAGGCAGGGTTACATGACACAATGCAGACATACAGTGTGCATTCCATAGTCCAGGTCTTAAAATTTCAAGTCCTAAGCTACTAGCCAGCCTTAAGGTTTACTCACAACCAGTAATCCTACCCAACCCCTACCATGCCCTGCCCCTAACTACGCCCCTATAAATTATCTCATGAAATTACACTTAAATGTATTATGCAGAACCTCAATGCAGCCTCACCAGTAAGTGGCAGGCTGGTCGAATCACCAGAGAGTGGGAATTGGCCACTGTAACCGCTTTAATTTGAATTGCCCGGTGTTCCTGGAGCTCACCGTCAGTCTCGCCTTCTGGCCCGGCACCTTTGATGACGTTGCACGTACCGGCACTGGACCGGTGTTCTGTCTGGCGATGAGCTCCGGGAACAAATGAAAGCTGTTACAGCAGGCACTCTCTTCTCTCTGATCCAGCCGGCTCGCCTCTTCCTCTACTCTTTCTTCCCCTGGCTTGGAGACCGACTCCAATGCAATACCTGCTCGCCCAACCCAACACTCGTAGGCAAGTGAAAAATTTGAGGGGCTGCCATAGTCTGTTCAGCCTCGGGCAAGATGCAGACTGCTTGAGCACGGGGAGTGTTCAAGAGGCAGACTGTAATTGTTTGGGGGGGGGGGGGAGTGGTGGCTTGTGTGCTCTATACGTTTTGAATGGCCAGCCAAACCAGACACTTCAGATGAAAGAGGTGCATGACAGTGGTAGACTATGATTTTATAAAATGCACATATGTGAACACATGTCATTTTTTTGGGGGGGGGGGGGGGGAGCGGGCACCTAGTTTTGATAGGTTTCCGATCATATCACCTCACCTAGGCAGTCCGAGTGGAGGTCCTCCTCTCACCCTCCCTCCTCGCAGTCTTCTGGGACTTGTCACATGTCCCAGAAGACTGCAGGACCATTCACAAAGTGGGCTATACGAAAGTCATACAGTCCGGCTGCAGACAGTTGGGTTACCAGAGCTTGGAATCTGAAGGTCTAATGAGGTAAACTATTTTGGCTGTACTTTACCTGGGGATCACAGGTTTCTGTGATGCGTTTACAGCCAACAGCGGACTAAAGTCTGCTTTCTGCTGACGCCACTCAGCTAGTCCAGGCTCTGGATCTTTTCCAACTTAGTCGGAATCCACCTGTATTGGTAGCTGGCTCAGCCTTTTTAGAAAGCCACTGGAAAACTGAGCCAGCCACTCTCACCCCCTTTACAGCCCAGCACTCCAGTGAGTCCTGTTGGGGCTCACAGATAACTGAGTAATCAGCGGTCTTTGATTGCTCAGTTTTTAGTCTTAGAAGCGGTGGGGGACAGATGCAGTATCAATCCGACTTAGGTGAGTATAAATGTTTATCTTTTTTTAAACCCATACCTATTTAGCACAAATATAGCTTTATTTTAGTGTTATAGCGTCTTCAAACTATGGGATAGATTTATGATTGTTTTTCATAATTTTTTTTTTTTTTTTTGCTAGTGGTGGTGGCGATTTATCTTATTTTTTTCCTGGGACTGCGACATTGCGGCATACAAATCTTACACTAATAACGCTTTTTGGGGACCAGTGACACCAATACAGTTATCGGTGTTAAATTAAAATTCACTGTCACTGTACTAATGAATCTGGGAGGGAAGGAGGTTAACATCAGGGGCGATCAAAGGGTTAAATGTGTTCACTGTGAGTGTTTTCTAACTGTGGGGGGGCGTGCCTTGACTGGGGGAAGACCGATCTTAGCAGAAACCTCTTCATCTTCCCCTCTTACAGAATGGCAATCTGCCTTGTTTACATAGGTAGACCGCCGTTCTGCCTTTCTCAGGAACGATGGGTTGTCGGTGAACATTGTGTCCGCCGGACCCGCTGATTGGCTCCTGCAGTGTAAAATCACAGCGGGAGCTGGTCACCAGAGACCCAGAACTAGAAATCCCATACAGGTACGTGATTTTTTTATTTTTTTTTCTTGGCCAGGAGGGCTGTCCTGGCACAGTATATATGCGTGGGGCTGGGGCAGTCCAGAAGGGGGTTGAAGATCATTAATGTTTTGTATAAATACAATTCAGTGTTTTTGGTGTTCTTCCTTTTTTCTTTCTTCCTTCTCACACCTGAACATTTTCAGCTCGTAAAACGCCCGACAAGCAAAATCCCATTCATTTCAATGGCACCTGTTCACATCTGAGCATTTTGTCACCTGAAGCAAAATGCCTGAAAAAAGCTCTAAACTCAAAAAAATTTGCTTCTTTGGAGCAGATTACAGGCGTTTTTTCTGCCTTTTTAGATTGGTGATCTGAACAAAATTGTGGTAAAAACGCATGACTTTGAAACCTACAGGTGTGAATGCAGCCTCAAAGAAAGAAAATACCTTATGGTGCTCCTGACATCTAGTCTGAATAGAAAGGTAGTTTTAGAAGAGGTTTAGACATTAATGGCTGTGTGTTGTGTTATTTTGAGGAGACACTGTTATACAAGCTGTAAACTCAGTAGTTTACATTGTAACAAAGTGTAATTTCTTCAGTGTCGTCACATAAGATATAATCAAATATTTACAGAAATGTAAGGGGTGTACTCACTTTTGAGATACTGTATGTATATGTACAGGTGCTTCTCAAAAAATTGGAATATGAAAAAGTTATTTCAGTAATTCAATTCAAAAAGTGAAACTCCTATGTTGTATAGATTCATTACACACAGAGCAATATATTTCAAGCATTTCTTTATTTTGATAATTATTGCTTACAGCTAGTGAAAGCCCAAAATTCGGTATCTCAGAAAATTAGAATATTACATAGGACAAATATATAAGTTATGGAAGGTTGCTTTGATAGTGGCCTTAAGCTCGTCTGGTGTTTTATAGTCTTCCTCCTAGGCCTCATACACACGATAGGTTAACCAGAGGACAACGGTCTGAAGGACCGTTGTCCTAGGTTAACCTATGAAGCTGACTGATGGTCCGTCGTGCCTACACACCATCGGTTAAAAAACGATTGTGTCAGAATGCGGTGACGTAAAACACGACGTGCTGAAAAAAAACGAAGTTCAATGCTTCCAAGCATGCGTCGACTTGATTCTGAGCATGCGTGGATTTTTAACCGATGGTTGTGTGTACTAATGATCGGTTTTGACCTATCGGTTAGCAGTCCATCGGTTAAATTTTAAAGTAAGTTGCCACTTTTTTAACCTATGGTTAAATAACCTATGGGCCTACACATGATCGGTTTGGACCGATGAAAACGGTCCTTCAGACCGTTGTCCTCTGATTAACCTATCGTGTGTACGAGGCCTTAAAGGCCCCTTTCACATGTACGGATCTCGTGAGGATCCATACATGTGTATCCGCTTGCTCAGCGGGGATTGCTCTGTTGATCCCCCGCTGAGCCGGCAGATGACAGGGCAGTCTGCTGACACCCGCTATCTCATAGGTATTAATGTATGTCCCTTTTACGTCCGTAAACAGATGGATAAAAAAGCGGACATGCGGTCCGCATGTGTGAAAGGGGCCAAAGGGTAAATTCACCTTTACAGAAAAATCTGTAAGGTGAACTTACACAGGACCCCCCCAAACTTCACACTGGACCTCATGCAACTTGAATTCTGTACCTATCCACTCTTCCTCCAGACTCCGGGACCTTGATTTATATTTATAAATGAAATGCAAAATTTACTTTCATCCGAAAGCAGACTTTGGACCACTGAGCAACAGTCCAGTCCTTTTTCAACTTAGCCCATGTGAGACGCTTCTGACGTTGTCTCTGGTTCAGGAGTGGCTTGACACAAGAAATTTGACATTTGTAGCCCATGTCCTGGATATGTCTGTCTGTGTGTGGTGGCTCTTCAAGCCCTGACAGCAGCCATAGTCCTCTCCTTGTGAATCTCCCCCAAATTCTTGCATGGCCTTTGCTTCACGATCCTCTCAATGCTGCAGTTATCCCTGTTGCTTGTGCCCCTTTTTCTACCACACCTTTTCCTTCCATTCAACTGTCCATTAATATGCTTGGATACAGCACTCTGAATAGACAGCTTCTTTAGCAAACACCTTTTGTGACCTGCCCTCCTTGTGGAGGGTGTCAATGACTGTCTTCTGCACAACTGTCAAGTCAGCCGTCCTTCCCCATGATTGTGTAACCTACTGAACCAGACTGAGACCATTTAAAGGCTCACAAAACCTTTATAGGTGTTTTGAGTTAATTGGCTAATTAAGAGAGTAACACCACAAGTCTACAATATTTAACTTTTTTCACAATATTCCACCCTTCTAAGATAGAGAATTTTTTTTTTTTTTTTTTTTTTTTTAATTAGCTGTATGCCATAATCATCAACATTTAAAAGAAAGAAATGCTGGAAATATATCACTGTGTGTAATGAATCTATATAATGAGTTTCACTTTTTGAATTGAATTACTTTAAATTAACTTTTTGATATTCAAATTTTTTTGATCTGTATATACATTCATACACGGTGGTTAAAACATCTGTCAGTCTGCATACAAATTTACAGGTTTTTGAGGTGTAAAAAAATCAGATAAATCACTTGAGATTCTTTTTTTTTTTTTCCCCCCCTCATTTAATATGATCTATAGGAGGAAAAAATAGAAAACTTACAGTAATGTGGTTACGTAAATATGCACACCTCCTAGCTAGGTATTTTTATTCAACCAGCGTGTTAAGCGAAAAAAAACTTGACAGATCGCTGTACCAACACAATCGATATTTGTGCAGTGATTTCCCCCACTGTTCTATTGAATTCTGACAGCAGGGACATGCTTTGTAGCACATTCCTAACCACATCCCAAGGTTTTTTCCCCACTGAAGTACATCTACTTCCTGTCTAGCAGCTTACACAGCAAGCATTCCCACTTTTTAGAACCAATTTCAACTTTCAGCTGCAAAGCTTCACCTTGACACACCTTGTGTGTATGTAACCTAAAGAAAGCTTTTATATATTTTTCTGGAGTTGTTCGTTGAATGACACCAGCCCAGAGAAAGTACATATAAACCTCCAATTGGAAAAATTTGTGTTTCTCGTCTATTAGTTTGAGTCACTGACGCAGAAGAAGCATGCTAATGAGAAGTTCAGTATTTACTGACTGCAAGCTTCACAGTCAGGCAGTTAAACATTCTTAGGATAAGGGCAGCAATTTTTCCCACTGCAGGTTTTCTTTAGCTATGCTACTTTTATAGATGTCCATAACTAAGGAGAGCAGTTATATTTTGCATTTTAAAATTTTGTAGGTTTAAAAAAAAAAAAAAAAATTGCAATGAGTTATTGAAACTGTTACGTACTGTTTTTTTACAGTAAAAAAGAAAACATGCTTACTGTTGCCTACAAAGAAAACCATTGAGTCCACTTCCATACACTTAATTTCCAAATGGTGAGGACAAGACTGTGATTGATTTATTTTGCCTGTTCTAATAACAATGTTTGTAACTGTTTTATATGTCCGACGAAGTTGGTAGCAGAATGCATCTTTAATAATGTATGTGTGTTTTTTGACTTAATATGGAAAACTGAACTTTATTTAATTTTAAGTATATATATTTTTTTTCCTTTGCATCATTATTTTCTCTTACAGAAAGATCAGCTAATGCTTGTTCAGAGTCATGGAAGAGGATGTAGCCGAGCTTGCACTGCAGACCACAGAGCCACATGCTTTCTTTCATGCTTCAGGTACTAGAACGTGCTTGAGGTCACTTTTGTTTTATTATGTAGCTGTTGTCACTAATATGAAAGAAACAAAAAGATTAGGAAGAATAAAGTTGGAATATGGTCAGGTCACAAGAATATGCAGTACTTTGACTTGCAAGATAGTCTCTGTTCCGTTGTGAGGCAATTTCCTTCTTTTAACCACTTGTCTACCAGGCTAATTCTGACATTTCTCTCCCACATGTTAAAATCATAATTTAATTGCTGGAAAGCTTCACAGAACCCCCACACATTATGTATGTTATTATTTTTTTTGCAGAGACCCTAGAGAATAAAAGGGCAAAGCTAGCCCAATTTCTTTTGCATAACGTGAAAGATGCTATTGCACTGAGTAAATAGATGTCTAACGTGCCACGCTTCAAAATTGCACACGCTCGTGGAATGGCGCCAAACTTCACTACTTAAATCCCTATAGGCAACGCTTTAAACATTTTTACAGGTTACTTGTTTTGCATTAGAGGTTATCTTATGCTAGAATTATTGCTCTCGCTCCATTGTTCGTGACAATACCTCATATGTGTGGTTTGAACGTCGTTTACATATGTGGGCTTGACTTGCATCTGTAAAAACGTACAAAAATAATTGGCGCAACTTAATTGTGTACAGCTCTGCGCTTAGGATGTAAACCCAAAAATGCACAACTTAAAATGATAACATTACATGGATAATGACTTTTGAATAGAGAGAGCAGACTGCGCAAAGGACAAAACAATAACAAAGCTGCTGAACACTGAGGGTCAATAAGTCCTTGGTCAGAGTATGTAAAAAAAAGCAGTGCAGCGCTACTAACAAAATGATGAAAGTCCAAAAAAAAATAATTAATCAAAATGAAGAGAGGATAAGGGTGACTTCTGGAACCTCAATAGGTGATCGGATGAAGACTCCTTATAAAACAGTCAAGTATCCTTAGATAAAAGTACAAGCCGCTCACCTTAGCAGATGGACCTGTGGGTGGGCAGCAGGTCAAATGCGCTGTCCCTCTAATAAGGGGGTATTATAAGATGATAACGTTGCCTCCTCGGTCGATCCTTTTCTCCAAACCGACTTTCAGTGGCGGATGGTCATCTGGTATACTCTCATGTAGTTGAATGGCATGAAAAAGTATAAAGTAGACACATGGTGCTCTCCGTATAGTAACCAAAATGCAATAAGTTTATTTAAAATAAAAGTACTCACAAAAGAGGCACTAAATCCTAGTGCGTAGAATATGAGCATATATCGATAAAATACCAAGTAGGTGGCTGTCCTGACATCAAAATTGGAAGCCCCCCGCACGCGTATCGTCCCAAGGTACAGGACTTCTTCAGCGGAAGGGTTTGTGAGTACTTTTATTTTAAATAAACTTATTGCATTTTGGTTACTATACGGAGAGCACTATGTGTCTACTTTATACTTTTTCATGCCATTCAACTACATGAGAGTATACCAGATGACCATCCGCCACTGAAAGTCGGTTTGGAGAAAAGGATCGACCGAGGAGGCACCGTTATCATCTTATAATACCCCCTTATTAGAGGGACAGCGCATTTGACCTGCTGCCCACCCACAGGTCCATCTGCTAAGGTGAGCGGCTTGTACTTTTATCTAAGGATACTTGACTGTTTTATAAGGAGTCTTCATCCGATCACCTATTGAGGTTCCAGAAGTCACCCTTATCCTCTCTTTATTTTGATAAATTTTTTTTTTTTTTGGACTTTCATCATTTTGTTAGTAGCGCTGCACTGCTTTTTTTACATTACATGGATAATAGCAGCTGCTAAAAGAAAACTGTCCAATAGTAAAATAGCAGAAAATGTAATAAAAGACTCCCACAGAGTCCAATACAGTCCTGCAGCAGCGCTGCAAACTCTACGCTTGCTGTAATCCTAGTCAGTGTTGAGGTAAGAAAGAAGTGCTCCAATCACCACTGCTGTTCAACACGTGGGGGAATAAGAAGTCCCCTTCAGGGGATGCACTTACCAGATGGTAGATATAAAACAGCATGTAATCCACCTCATAAGTATCCATCAGACTTTCACCATGTTAGCAATATTCAGCATACATGAGGGAAAAAAGCCCATATAGTGAAATAACGTTTTGAAAATTTTATTTGACAAAATCCCCCAAACAGATTTCCCCTTCTATGTCCATGCGTACCACAAATAGTAAAAAACAGGCATGTATAGTAGTTTTTGCCTCACGGTTCTGGACCCTGAAGACCGCTCTGGTTAGTTTCCTATGGCGACTTCCTGATTCCTTCCCCGTGGAGCGCAAACGTCACTAGGATTACAGCAAGCGTAGAGTTTGCAGCGCTGCTGCAGGACTGTATTGGACTCTGTGGGAGTCTCTTTTTATTACATTTTCTGCTATTTTACTTGCATCTGTGTTCGCTTCTGCAAGCGATCACCTGGGGACGGGCGCTTTAAATTATTATTTCTCTTATCGTCCATAGACAAACACAGCTCCTTAAATCTTGACAAGTGGGTTATGTTCCCTGTTTACAGGAGAGGACTAGGCAGAAACATGTTAGATAATAAATACATGTTACATTAACAGAGTTGAACAGCCCCGCCCAGGGGGCGGTCCCTCCAGACATAACCCTCCTCACTGCAGCATGCAGCCTCAGTTTCGTTCTGCCTAGAAATTTTGTATTTTACTTTTTCTTGAAGAATCTTCTTTCAACTGTCAGCTGAGAGACAGGCTGGATAATATAGATCCTTGTAGTCTACTCAGTCCGACCAGCAAGCGTGGGCACACCTTTGCAAAGAGGCTGGGTCTGCCACGCCATACCCCATGACTTCTGGGGTGGCCGGTGAGCTTTGCTCCGAGGTCCACATATGACTGGGCTGTGATGTTGTCTCACTCACAGTGGACCGGGCCGACCGCTACCTCCATTGCGGTTGTAGTTCTGTCAGGAATGCGTCAGCGAGTCCTCACTCGGACGGGCAAGTACAGTCCCTCCCGCTTCGGTGGGTTGGTACGGCTGGGCATTCCTGGGGTTCGGGGGTCCTCTTCTCCTCCCTTCCCTGCTTCTTTTCCCTTGCTGCATTGCTAACATTGCCGCTGTCGGAGGGGGGGGGGGGGGGCTTCCTGGCGGGACTGTGTTATCTGTTATTTTTGCATGGGGCCTTCCTGTGAGGGGTTTTTCACTGCTAGAAAGCCCTAGGAGGTTTTTCCTGTTTAAACGCGGCTTTTCTTTATCGTACATCACGGGACACAAAGCAGCATAGTAATTACTATGTGGGTTATAGAGTCTACCCTTAAGGTGATGGATACTGGCACTCAGACAGGAAGTTCCCTCCCTATATAACCCCCTCCCATGAAGGGAGTACCTCCATTTTTTTTCCCGTCAGTGTCTTAGGTGTTGGTCACGTTTTTTTTTTAAACAGTGTCTTTACGGCCTCAGTGTCTTTACGGCCTCAGTGACCTTACGGCCTCAGTGACCTTGGCAAGCTGACCGGATCAGTCTAAAGTGCTTCATAGCCAAAGTGGACGGTACCCGGGCCCCGGTTCGTAAAGGGGGTTTTGCCTATAACGCCTCTCCTTTGGAGGGCTGGACTCTGGGTTCCAGGACTTTGTGCCTTTTAAGGACCAAATGTTTTCCTGCTGCCAGGGTGCTGTATAGGTCCAGGGGAGTGGTGTTCCTAGCCTGGACCCCGATCCCTGAAGGTCTATGACGATACCCACGGTGAAGGGTGAAGATTGGGCCTCTTGCTTGGCAATACCCTGCGGCGTGGAAAGGTGAATCCGGTTTTGTACCCCATGGAGGATAGGTTCTCTAAAAGATGGGCCGTCCCTACAGTGGGCGCAGCCATCTCCTGCGTTAACAAATCCTTAAATTGTCCGGTCGACAATATTCAAATGTTCAAAGATCCTGTCGATAAAAGGCTAGAGACCTTGCTAAAAGCTTCCTTTGCCACTGCAGGGGCAGTGAATACCTTTTGTGAACAGCGGGTAGTTCCGCATGGAATCCATTCGTTCGGTAGTAGCTGCGCTCCATCCGGGGGGCGTCCTCGGACATCAGGAACGCATACATGCATGTCAGTCTTTTTTCTGTGCTATGTGATGAGAGAGGGTCTCTGTCAGCCTGTGGCCCTCCCTTTTGATCTGGCGTTCGCACCATGGGTTTTCAGCTGGGAGCTCGCACTTATTCTAACTTTGTTGGGACAGCGAGGCTTTGCCTTATTGGCTACTTGGACGACTTTCTTCTGAGAGCAGCTTCTGTGTCGACACTCCGAAGATTCGGGTGGGTGTTAAACGTTTAGGCCAGAATGTGTAGCTCAGTGGCAGCAAGCCTGCCTTCCATGTTTGCGACCCAGGGTTCAAATCCTGGGCATGCTAGGTTCCGACTTAGCGTTGGAGTATCTAGGGTTGATCCGGACTCCACGGTGGCGAAGGTCCTTCTTCCCCTGGAGAAATTGCAGACTCTTCAGTATGCGGTGACGGTTTTGGCATCACGCAATCGGTCTTCTCTCCGGGCACCTGCTGGTCCGAGGCCTGTGGGTAGCCTCCTTCAAGGTGGTACTGTATGCCCAGTTCCACACTCAGGTTTTCCAGGGGAAATGCTGTCCAGGTGATAAAAATCTCTTGTCTCTGAAATCATCAGATTCCGGTGCGCCACCTAGTCAGTCTCTCTGAGTTAGTGACGGAGATCCCTGACTCTTCGGTCCGGGAAGTTGTTTCTTCCTTCCAGTGGTCGGTGTTTTTACGACGGATGCCAGCCTCACAGGTTGTGGGGGCACCTGGGGGGTCCAATCGGCCTGAGTCGCTGGACTTGCGTGGACCTACTGCCACACCTCCCTGAATGTGCCCGCTCTCGTCTGGTCTCGGTAGCTACCCAGGGTCGGGCCTGGCTAGTGCCTGGGTGGGAGACCGCCTGGGAATACCAGGTGTTGTCTTCCGTTCATTGTCCTACTATTTTAGGCGATCAGGCCATGCTTCTCCACGTAGTCGAGGAGGTTGCAAGGTCGTCCGTTCTGGTTTCAGCCGGACAACATCACAGCCGTGGCTTCGGTCTACCATCAGGTATACCGGCAGGTGGACTACTGGAGTCGCCAGATGCTGGACCAGGGAGACTGGTCTTTGTGCTTGGGGTGTTTCGGCTCCCTTGCAGGAGGTGAGCCTCACAGAGCATGGATCTCCTGGTCGCTCGTCTCCACCGCAAGGGTGTCGAAGTTAGTGGCCAGGTCTTGTGATCTGGTACAGATGCGTCAGTCGCGCTGGTGGCCCTGTGGGGTCTGTATCGGCGACTTTTTGCCATTCCTCCATTGTAGTTGCTTCCTCGGCTGCTCCACAGAGTGGAGGCTGAGGAGATCCCGATGATTCTAATCACTGCAGATTGACCTTGGCGTCCTTGGTACGCCGATATCGGGCGCCAGGGTGGGAGGTCCCTCTTTCTCGAGGTCCCATACTTCCTCCTGTTGTACAGTCACTGACTTGCTTAACATGGCTATTGGAAGCCAGACTTTAAGTGACCGGGGTCTGTCCGACTCGGTCATCTCAACAATCCTGAGGGCACTGTAGTCTTCTTCCGAAAGGATCTACCGTCGCACCTGGCCGACCTACATCTCTTGGTGCGAAGGGATGGAGTGACGTACTCGGTCTCCAGGGCCCTTCTGTTTTTACAGCTTGGGGTAGATCTAAAAATTGCTTGAAGCACCGTTTGGGGCTAGATTTCAGCCTTGGCTGTGTTGTTTCAGTGGCCTTTTTGCGGCCCGTTCCCTGGTGGGTCCCTTTTTGTGTGCAGGGGTTTGTCATATACTTTCCCCTCTTGGCCCATCTCTTCCCCCATGAGTTTTGACTCTGGTGCTCGGTTCTTCAGGAACCTTCCTTTTGGAAACATCAGAGAGATTTTCTCTTGACACTATCTCAGAAGGTGGCCCCTTTAGTCGCCTTTACCTCTATTAGAGGGGTTTCTGAGTTGGCGGTCTTGTCTTGCAAGTCGCCATGCTTGATCCTCCATAAGGATTAGGTGGTGGTGTGCCCGTGACCTTCCCTTCTTTCGAAGGTGGTTTCGGCCTTTCGCCTGAATAAGGACATTGTTCTTCTGTCCTCGGCCGGCGCATCCTACGGAGGTTGCCTTTTATACTTTAGGCGTGGTTCTCGCTTTGTGGGTGTTCCAGCCTGCTACGGCTCCTTTTTGGAGTTCTGATTCTTTTGTGTCAGTGTCTGGTCCACAAAATGGCCTGCGGTCTCGTCGACCATCATTTCTTGGTGGATCGGGCAGGCGGTCATACAGGCCTATGCTATTACGGGGCGGGCCCCCCTTTCTGGACGGCACTTTCGATCAGGGCAATTGGTGCTTCCTGTTGTTTTTTTTTTTTTTCGACATCATGTGTCGGTCTCACAGGCGTGCGAGGCGGCAACTTTCTCGTCCGTTCATGCTTTTTCCAGAATTAACATGGTTGCTGTGAGTGCATCTTCTGATGCTTTTTTCGATATAAGAGCTGTGTCCGTCCATGGACTCGGAGAAAAGGATTTTACGGTGAGTACAAAAAATCATATTTATCGTTCATGGACGGACACAGCAGCCTTTGACTGTAGGGTTATATCCGCTTCTCCAGGAGAGGTTTAGACAGAAACACAGCACTTAAAGTGTTAACAACTTTTCTTCAGTGCAGCTCCTCCCAGGGGGCGTAGCTCCCCGGGTATAACCCACACCCTGTTCTAACAGCCTCAGTTTTTCTCTGCCTAACGTCAGGAGAGGATAGGCACTCTGGAGTCCTGTAGATTTTTTTTTTTTCTTGCAATTTCTTTCGCTTTTTATTATTTTGTTCCTGCATTTTTGGATCTTGAGATTCTCTATCAACTGCCGACTGGGTGACAGGCTGGATCTTGACTCTTGTAGTCCCCCCAGTGTTCGGCCAGCGAACGTGTGCCGGCCCTCAGCTCAGCTCTGGGTCGTCCACGACAGGCCCCTTTGCTCCAGGGGCGGCCGGGGAACATCTTGTTCTAGGGCACACATATGACCGGTCTTTATGGCTTTGTCAGTGTGTCTGGCCGACAGCCATGCCGATTAGCGGACGGTGGTTCTGTCTGAGATACCTCCAGCCGGTGGTCGCAGGACAGGTAAGTAGTGGCCCCTTGCTCAGGTAAGGTGGTATGGCTGTAAATTTTCCCCTGGGAGGTCGACTGAGGGTTTGCCCTGCTTTCCTCTCTCCCTTAATTCCTCTCCCTCCTTTCCCTTTGGGGTAGTGAGGGGGGGGGCTTTCTGGGGTCTCTTTATTACACCGGGGGCTGTGTGTGTTCACTGCATGGTCTTTTGCGGTGCAATTTGAGCTCATTCATTTTAAATGCTTGTAGTGCTGTTGACACCTTCTGTAGATCACAACTGCAGTGCATTTTGAATGTGGAAACCCACCTTCTGGTGTGAACAGACTTACCTGTAGGTACTTTGAATATATCTTAAACTGTGCAAAGAGATATTCAGAGTGCATACAGCCAATAAAATCACCGGCGCATGCTCTTTGAAGATCTAGCTTACAGTGCCTGGAAATTTTAGAGCCTGTAACCTAAACGGCACGCATGCGCAAGACTAACGTCATCTTGCCCCCGGCCACTCATGAGGCCGCAAACCCTGAGGGGAGATGTCAGCCCTCTCAGCAATGACATCATGGCCCTGGAGGGCTTTGTTCTGCCTGCAGTGCATAGTAGCGCATTATGACATTGCATTGCAGAGATATATATATATATATATATATATATATATATATATATATATATATATATATATATATATATATATATATATATATATATATATATATATATATATATATATATATGAGAGATGGAGGTATATAGATTTTTTTTTTTTTTTTTTTTTTTTTTTAAAGCAGCATTTATGAAGCATTTGGGTCAGGCATATGGCACTTAGGCTAGTACTTTTACTGTGTGTTGTTTTTAACCTATAGTTGGACATCCCTATGGTATACCAATTAACCTGCAGGTCAATTTAGCAATGTAAAGTGCTGTCTACGTGACATTTCCTATTCCTTTTTTTATTTTGATGGCTACATGTCTGTTTATTGAAGTGTGATTACTATTTTTTTTTTTCACATTTGAAATGTTCTTATGACTTGAGTGATCAAATTTTGAAATGCAATGTGTGTAAAGCAGGGGTCTCCAAACTTTCTAAACAAGGGGCCAGTTTACAGCCCTTCAGACATTGAGAGGGCCGGACTGTGGCCAGTGAGCATAGAAATGCCCAGGTGTCAGTGACAGGTATAGTGCCCCGTTGTTGGTGTCAGCGACAGAAATAGAACCTTGTATTGGTGGGAGGAATAGTTCCAAGGGCCAGATAAAAGCATGTAAAGGGCCACACCCGGCCCTTGGGCCGCAGTTTGGAGACCACTGGTGTAAAGAATAAACCTAAATGTCATAAATAATTCCAGGCAAATGTATGTTTTAGCAAAGTATTATAAAAATATAAGCATATCAATTGTTTTCACTGTTGGGCTGGTCAAAATAATACTCCTTTGTTGTTTTACTATGTCCTAGGAACACCACATCTTAATGGAAATGAAATCATTGTGGAGATCCAAGAGACTGTCTTTGTTTCAGATGGAGAAGGAGGCATGACTGTTCAAGGCTTTGCAGAAGATGGTGACTCTGTGGTGATTCAGGATGTAATTGAAGATGTAGTTATAGAAGATGTGCAATGCTCAGATCTTTTGGAGGGTGCTCGAGTGTCAGAAACTGTAATAATACCAGAGCAAGTCTTAGAGGATGATATTGACCCTGAAACTGAGGAACAGGAACTGGAAGAGGATGTCCTCTCTAACTGTGATGTACCAGACAGTGTTTTGGACTCTGACTTAGTTGAAAGTGACCTGACTGTCCCAGACACTGAAAGTATTGATCAGTCTGAGCATGTGGTTGGCGAGGAAATTGCAGATGATGGTCTCGGTGATGACATGATTTCCGAAGAGGTCTTAGTAGCTGATTGTGCGTCAGAGGCTGTGATTGATGCCAATGGGATTCAAGTACAAGGACCAGATGGGGAAGAAGTAAATTGTGACGACTACCTCATGATTTCATGTACGTTTTTATTGTGTTATGCATAATGATTATTTTGCTTTTTTTTTTAGACAAGCTGTGCTCCTAAATGAAGTCGCTTAGATTTTAGGGCTAAAGTTTATGGTTTAGTCCAGAATAATAGCAATATTGCTTTTGGTGAAGTAGATCAGCAGTTACACTCTAGTCTCCAATGACAATTTGTGTGTTGGCTTTTGTTGTAAGTAAAACTTGGTCAGCGTTGGGAAAAGGTTGCCCTAAATATTCTTTTATCTCTTTGTAATTTCACACAGTCTCAGGTGGGGGGAGGGGGTTCCATTCTGTTCCTCCCACTAGCAAAGAGCACATGACCAAATGCCTAGGTCTCAGACATGCAGCCAGTACTAAAAGAAGCCTGGAGCATTTTTTTCAAGAAGGAATTCTTCCAGCCCTTTTTACAGCATTTGAATTGTTATAACTTTGTTAGAAACACAATAGATCTAAAAGTTGCACCTGCTGAAATTAGTTGGGCAACATTGAACCTTTGTTCTTGGACCACCCTCAAATTAGAACTTATTAAAGAAACTGTACTTATGTTAACAGCTTACTGATATTCAGCCAGGAGTGAGTGTTTACAGAGTCAAGATGCAATAGTAGTTTAGGGATGTTTTAAGTCCACAATATTAATTCCCTGCAAGCAGGTCACTTATTTTTTTGCTTTTTCTTTAGTGGATGATGCAGAGAAAATTGATGAAGAGTGTGCCGAAGAAATTGCGATGGCAGGCGAGGTAGAGGGTGACCCCAGCAAGTTAGATGGATCGTGCCCAGAAGTTATCAAAGTTTACATATTTAAGGCTGATCCTGGTGAAGAAGACTTGGGTAAGCAACTCGTTCACAGAATATTTCATAAAATGCAGCCAGCCAATTCACTGTGCTCCTTTATTATACAGCCTGTATATTGGTATGATTGTTTTTTGATCTGTTTTTGTTTATATGAAAATAAAGAACTTACCTTAATGTCTGTGTATTTTTGCTGCCTTGCTTCTTATTTATGGCATAATTTGGCTGTAGTAAAAATAAATTGTTTGAATATTTTTCCTGCCAGGTGGCACTGTGGATATTGTTGAAAGCGAGTCGGAGAATGACCATGGAGAGGGACTTTTGGACCCACACACTGGAGGTCGGCTTCCTCGGGAGAAAATGGTTTATATGACTGTTAATGACTCCCAGAATGAAGACGATTTGGGTAAATTCTCAAGCATAACTGAGAAAAGTATAAAAATGTATGTCATTAAATTGTAGGTTCAGTAGGTAGGCATAACATCAGAATGATTTTTTTTTTTGTAGCACATTTATTGTTTAAAACATTCTTACATGCCAGACCATTTACAGTTAATGAGACTAGTTTCTTTATTGAGCTCATACAGACAGTAGGAAAACCCACTCCTTCAACCTCACTAAGGTTATGTGTACACAAGAAGCAAGTCTAATGCAGTATGCTTTTAAATGACACTTTCATTTGTAAAAAATATTGCAAAAAGGTGTACCTGTAAAATAAAACAAATACTTGCCTCCCATTTTTTAAATGAGCAGGGGGAGTGTGGATGTACTGGGTCCCTCACAGATCTTACTGGTTCCTCCTGCTGACCTCGGTCTGTACAGTAATCAGTGGAGGTCAATGGGAGGGACCAGTGCCAATCTGTGGAGGACCCAGAAGATTGACACTCTCAGAAATGTTTATCTTGCAGACTTGGAGGAAGATTTCTTCTGAGATCTAAGATTTTTGTGGAAAAAAAAAAAACGCCCTGCAAGACAAAGGCATAATGAGCTAGTGTGCATAGCATACTAGCTCATTATGTATTACCTCACATCGAAAACCCCCACAGCGGTCCACGTCTCCCCCTCCGGCCACCAACGTCGTCCCGGAGTTACTTGCAATGCCGTCACTCCCGCGCATGCTGCCGGTAACATCACGCAGACTGAAGCAACGAAACATAGGCGCCATTGCTTCAGTTTGCCCCAGTGCGCATGTGCTGAGGACATTGGCACATACAGGGGATGTCTCCTAAACCGTGTAGGTTTAGGAGATATCCTGGGTCGCTACATGTAAGCCTTAATATAGGCTTACCTGTAGCATAAAGTTGTTAAAAAGGGTTTACAAACGCTTTAAAAATACATGTTGAAAAGTAATAAAAACCGTTTATCCAAAACCCAACACCTTTTTATATATTTACTCTCAGAAACAGATGATTATTTCGTCATTTGTCACCCCACCTTTCTTTTCACATTCTGATACATTGTGTTTTAATCCACTGATCTAAAATCACTGATGTCAAGCAAAGGTTTTTTTTTTTTATGCTTTCCTAAATCCAGTCCCACTTTAACCTCCTGTTGCTAAATATAATTGGACTCTTCTCAACTGTCCGATCACTTTAGTGGCTTTGTTTGTGCTTTTAAAAAGTAAAGTAAAAAATTGCACTAGTCTTAAAATACATTGCAATATGCTTCAGTGTTTTTATTAAAGGAGAAGTTTATGGTCATAAAGAGAAAAAAAAATACAACCCCCCCCTAAACTCCAAAAAAGTTGACACTGTACATGGGGAAAAAAATGCAATGCAATTTGCAAATCTGAAACTCATATTTTATGCACAATAGAAGATGATAAAAAAAAATCTAATGTTTAAACAAATACACCATATTAAGGGGGGGGAAATTTAATTTTGAAATTGAAGGCAGAAACGTGTTTCAGTTGGGACAGGGCAACAAAAAGTGGGCAAAACCTAACCCTAATTCCCAAAAAGTTGGAATGGGGCTGTAGCATCCGCTCTTAACACTATGTAAATATCTGTGAGGAGACCCATTGCTGGAGTTTTAAGAGAGAGGACTGTTGTCCCATTCTTGCCCAAACATATTTTGCTCTAAAAACTGGATATTTCTTTCAGCATTGATGGTGCCTTTTCAGATGTGCAAACTGCCCATTCTATACACACTAATGCACCCGATACCATCAGAGATGCAGGCTTTCGAACCGAATGCGAAAAACAAGCCGGAAAAGTCCCTTTTCTCTTCCGTTCATGGACGAACACAGCAGCATTGACCTTAGGGTTATATATCCTTCCTTTTAGGAGAGACTTAGGCAGAAAAAACAGCACTTCAAGTGTTAATACTTCTTTCATTACATCACCTCCCAGGGGCGGGCCCCCCGAGTACATCCCACTCTCTGCATCATGCAGCCCCAGTTTTTTTCTGCCTAACGTTGGGAGAAGACATGGCTCCTCTGGGCCCATGTGCTCTGGAGGTTTTTAGGCGATTTTTTTTCGCTTTTATTTTGTTGTTCTTGCATTTTTTGGATCCTGGGATCTACAATCAACTGCCTGACTGGGTGACAGGCTGGATCCTTGTAGTCCCCCCATGTTCGGCCATCGAGCGTGTGCCGGCCTTTAGCTATGCGCTGGGCCGTCCATGACATTCCCCGTTGCTCCAGGGGTGGCCGGTGAGTGATATGCTCCAGGGCACACATATGACCGGTCTATGGCTGTGTCACAGTGTGCCGGGCCGACAGCCATGCCGTAAGCGGACGTTGGTTCTGTCTGGAATGCCTCCATCTGGTGGTCGCAGGACGGGTAAGTAGTATCCCCTTGCCTTGGCATGGTGGTTCGGCTGGTGCGTTCCTGGGGAGGTCGATCCAGGGTCCGCCCTGCTTTCCTCTCTCCCTCCTTCTCCGCTTTCTGGGTGGCGGCCGTGAGGGTGGGGGTCCCTGGGGGGCTCCGTTACTACCGGGGACTGTGCTGCTCTGGGGTGCTATTTTTTCTCTTTCGTTCATAGACGGACACAGCCTTCATTGACCTTAGGGTTATGCTTCTTCCTACCAGGAGATTTAGGCAGAATTCTACAGCACGCATAACCCACACCCTGCTCTAGCAGCCTCAGTTTGTTTTCTGCCTAACGACAAGAGAGTCAGGCTCTCTCTGGAGTTCCTGGACTCTGGAGTTTTTTCTTGCGATTTTTCTCGCTTTTTATTATTTTGTGCCTGCATTTTTGAATCCTGCGATTCTTCTATCAACAGCCGACTGGGTGACAGGCTGGGTCCTCGACCCTTGTAGTCCCCCCAGGTTCGGCCTTCGAGCGTGTGCCGGCCCTCAGCTCAGCTTTGGGACGTCCACGACAGGCCCCGTTGCTCCAGGGGCGGCCGGGGAACTTCGGTTCTAGGGCACACATATGACCGGTCTTTTATGGCCTTGTCACAGTGTGTCTGGCTGACAGCCATGCCGTTCGGACGTTGGTTCTGTCTGGGATACCTCCAGCCGGGTAGTCGCAGGACAGGTAAGTAGTGCCCCCTTACTCAGGTAAGTGGTCTGGCTGGAATGTTTCCCTTGGGAGGTCAACTGAGGGTTTTTTCCCTGCTTTCCTCTCTCCCTTATTCCTCTCCCTCCTTCCCTTTTGGGTGACGGCTGTGAGGGTTTTTTTTTTTTTCTGGGGCTCATGTCACTGGGCCCGGGTGTAGCAGGGGCTGTGTGTGTGTCACTGCAGGGGGCTGTGGTGTTCACTTCTGGGCCTTTGCAGTATGCTGTGAGGTGTTTCTGTGTGACAGTTGCTCACATTCGTGGCTCGGTGGAGGTCTCTCCTCTCCGACCGTTGGGGGAAGTGGTTTCCTTGGGGTACAAGATTGAGTTTCTCTCTCGTCTGCCAAAACAGGTTTTTTTCCCTCCGGTTCGCCGGTTGGCTCTGTCAGGGGCTGTCCAGGATCTTCTGGTCAGGGGAGTGCTTGTGCCAGTTCCCTCGTTGGAACGGTCTCTGGGTTTTTACTCCATTCTGTTTGTGTCACCACGGAGGATGGGGCCCGGTCGATCCTGGGCCTCAAGTCCCTCGTTTGTTTTGTCAAGGTGCAAACTTTCAGGTGGTGTCGATTCGCTTGGTAATAGCGGCACTCCATTCTGGCATCCTTGGATGTCATGAACGTGTACCTACATGTTCACGTATCCTCAAAGCACCAGAGATTCTGTGCTTTGCGGTCAGGGGGGACCATTTTCAATTGGTGTCCTTCCCATTCGGCGGGTTTTCGCCAAGGTGCTCGTCCCGATACTGGCCCGGCTGTGACGGCGGGGGTTTGTTATCATGGAATGTCGGGACGACATTCTCCTACGAGCTTCTTCGAGCTCTGCTTTGGTGGAGCCGTGTCTATCACGTGTCAGGCTCTCCGAGTGTTCGGCTGGTTTCTGGATTGTCCTGAAATCAGGGTTGATTCCGTCTCGGGGACTGGAATACCTGCGACTAGTCCTGGATTCTGCCGGGGCGGGAGTGTTTTTCTCCTAACGGGAAAAAAATTCAGACTCTATCTGCTGTGCAGCAGTTGCCGACCCAGAAATGGTCATCTCTGCGGTTCTGCTGGAATGTTCTGGGTCTGTTGGTTGCCTCTTTCGAGGCGGTTCCGTATGTCCAATTCCACGCCATAGAACTTTGGAGGGAGTTGCTGTCACGATGGGACTGGCTTCCGTCATCTCTGGATTACCAGATTCATTTAAATCATCTGATCATGTCTCCCCTGGTGTGGTGGCTGGCGTTTCCGGTGCTTCGGGCCGGGAAGTCGTTTTTTTCTGCAGGCCACTGGACCGTGGTCAGGACGGATGCCAGCCTCTCCGGGTTGGGGAGGGGCGCTTGGGACACCCAGTCAGCCCAGGGGCACTGGACTCAGGTGGAATCCTGCCTACTGATCAACGTTCTGGAGCTCCGAGCATTCAAGCTTTGCCTTGCCAGGTGGTTCCTGGATCTACGGGGCCGACAGGTCAGGATCCTGTCCGATGACGCCACGGCCGTGGCGTAGGTTGATCATCAGGGAGGCACACAGAGTTCTGTTGCAGCGACGGGGGTCGCGCACATCCTTTCGGTGGGCCGAAGGGTCCGTTCCGGCTCTGTCGGCCGTATACATTCCGGGGGTTCAGAATTGGCAAGAAGACTTCCTAAGTCGCACGACTCTGGATCCGGGGGAGTGGTCTCTCCACCCGGAGGTGTTTCAGAACCTGTGCCTAAAAATGGGGCACTCCAGACGTGGACCTTCTGGCGTCTCGTCTCAATCGGAAGGTGCCACGGTTCGTGGCCAGGTAAAAAGACCCGTGGGCGGACGCGTCAGACGTGTTGGTGGCTCCCTGGGGGTCATTATCACCTGATTTACGCCTTCCCTCCTCTAAGGCTCCTCCCTCGCCTGCTGCGCAGGGTGGATGCCGAAGGGATTCCAACAATCCTGGTCGCCCCAGACTGGCCACGTTGCTCTTGGTACGCGGACCTTGTACGTCTGGTGGCAGACGTCCCCTGGCGTCTACCCCTGAGGGAAGATCTCCTGTTTCAGGGTCTGATCTTCCATCCTGCTTTATGGTCACTGGCTTTAACGGCGTGGCTTTTGTGAGCCAGGTGCTGAAGGACCGGGGCCTGTCGGGCCGGTGATCTCTACCATGCTGCATGCACGGAAGTCCACTCCTAGGAAAATTGACCATCGTACATGGAAAGCATACATCTCTATGTGTGAGGAGATGAAGTGGCACCCCCGTACTTGTGTGGTGTCCCGGATCCTGCTGTTCCTGCAGCGGGGAGTGGACCAGGCTCTTGCCTTGAGCACGATCAAGAGTGAGATTTCTGCTCTGGCTGTTTACTTTCAGCGTCCCTTGGCGGCGCACTCCTTGATTCGCACGTTTGTGCAGGGGGTCCGCCATGTGGCCCCTCCGGTGCGCCCTCCACTGCCTTCATGGGACTTGAATTTGGTCCTCTCGCCGCTTCAGCATGCCCCCTTTGAGAACATTCGGGAGATCCCTTTGCTGACTCTGTCGCAGAAGGTGGTCTTTCTGGTAGCTATTACCTCGATCAGACGAGTGTCTGAACTGGCGGCCTTGTCTTGCAAGGCCCCCTACTTGGTCATCCATCAGGATAAGGCGGTGCTGCGCCCGCAGCCCTCTTTTTCTTCCGAAGGTCGTTTCGGCCTTTCACATTAACGAGGACATTGTTCTTCCATCCTTATGTCCTCAGCCGAAAAACCAGAAGGAGGCCACTTTACATTCTCTGGATGTGGTTCGGGCCCTTCGAGTTTACTTGTCGGCGACAGCTCCGTTCCGGAAGTCGAACTCGCTGTTCGTGTCTGTGTCCGGTCCCAGTAAGGGCCTGGCAGTCTCGTCGGCCACCATTTCCAGGTGGATCCGACAGGTTGTGCTTCAGGCCTATGCCCTGAAGGGGCGTGCGCCCCCTTTTCGGGTCACGGCGCATTCGACCAGGGCGATCGGGGCCTCTTGGGCTTTCCGACACCAAGCCTCTGTGTTACAGGTGTGTAAGGCTGCGACCTGGTCGTCGGTCCACACTTTTTCAAAGTTTTATAAGGTGGATGTGAGTGCATCTTCTGATGCCTCCTTCGGCCGCAGGGTGTTACAGGCGACAGTTTAAGGTTGGAGTTCCTCCATGGGGAAAAGACGTGTTTTTATTTGGGGTGTAACCTGTTTTTGCTGTGTTACTTTCCCACCCCTCAAATTTTTTGACACTGCTTGGGGACGTCCCTAAGGTCAATGAAGGCTGTGTCCGTCTATGAACGAAAGAGAAAATAGGATTTTTGTACTCGCTGTAAAATCCATTTCTCTGAGTTCATAGACGGACACAGCACCCACCCCTCCTTTTGTTTGTACTGCTTGTTACAAACTGAGGCTGCTAGAGCAGGGTGTGGGTTATGCCTGGGGGAGCCATGCCCCCTGGGAGGAGCGGCATGAAGGAAAGGTTTTAACACCTTGAGTGCTGTAGAATTCTGCCTAAATCTCCTGGTAGGAAGACGCATAACCCTAAGGTCAATGAAGGCTGTGTCAGTCTATGAACTCAGAGAAATGGATTTTACGGTGAGTACAAAAATCCTATTTTTCCTGTCCTGTATGATGCCTTGTGTGTTGGGGGGGGGGGGGGATGCAGGGTCTGGTGCCTTTACTGTGTTCTGCTGTGTTTGTCACTGTATTTTTAAAACGCGTGTATGGCCGCCATTTTGCCGGTGACGCGCCTCTATTGACTCGGCGGCCATTTTCTTGTAGCCAGCATGCTGTTTTTTCTGCATGTCGGCGGCCATCTTGGAAAACTTTCGGCCTCTAGTGACCAGAATAACGGCGCCAAATGCTCTAGTCCCGCCTACCAATCAATGTACTGGAGCTCCGAGCGGTCAAGTTGTCTCTCCAAGTGGTCTCTGGGTCTACAGGACCGACCGGTCAGGATCCAGTCCAACAACACCACGGCGGTGGAGTACGTCAATCATCAGGGGGGCACACGGAGCTCGGCTGCACGGGCCGAAAGGTACGTTCCGGCTCTGTCAGCTGTGTACATTCCGGGGGTGCTGAACTGGCAAGCCGACTACCTAAGTCGCCAAACGCTAGACCAAGGAGACTGGTTGCTCAACTCGGAGGTGTTTCAGAGTCTGTGCCAAAGATGGGGCACTCCAGACATGGACCTTCTGGCGTCCCGTCTCAATCGGAAGGTGCCACGGTTCGTGGCCAGGTCAAGAGATCCATGGGTGGACGTGTCAGACGCGTTGGTAGCACCATGGGGTCATTATCGCCTATTTTACGCCTTCCCTCCTCTGAAGCCTCTTCCTCGCCTGCTGCGCAGAGTGGAAGCCGAGAAGATACCAGCAATCCTGATCGCTCCGGATTGGCCGCGCCGTCCCTGGTACGCGGACCTGGTGCGTCTGGTGGCAGACGTCCCTTGGCCGTCTACCCCTGAGAGAAGATTTTCTGTCGCAGGGTCCGATCTTTCACCCTGCTTTACAGTCGCTGGCTTTAACGGCGTGGCTGTTGAGAGCCAGGTGCTGAAGGATCGAGGCCTGTCGGGCTTGGTGGTTTCTACCATGCTACGAGCACGGAAGTCTACTTCACGCAAGATTTACCATCGTACGTGGAAGGCCTACATCTCTGTGTGAAGAGATGAAATGGCACCCCCGTATATACGTGATGTCCCGGATTCTGCTTCTGCTTCAGCTCAGATTTCGGCTCTAGCTGTCTACTTTCAGCGACCCTTGGCGGCGCACTCCCTGGTGCGTATGTTTGTGCAGGGGGTTCGGCATGTGGCCCCTCCTGTGCGCCCTCCACTGCCTCAATGGGACTTGAATTTAGTCCTTTCGGTGCTTCAAGAGGCTCCGTTTGAGGACATTCGGAAGATTCCCTTGTTGAGTCTGTCCCAGAAGGTGTTTTTTCTGGTGGCAATTACCTCGTTCAGATGGGTATCTGAACTGGCGGCCTTGTCTTGCAAGGCTCCTTGCTTGGTCATCCATAATGATAAGGTGGTGCTGCGGCCGCAAACCGTCATTCCTTCCAAAGGTTGTTTGGGCTTTTCACATTGAGGACATTGTTTTGCCATCCTTATGTCCTCGGCCGAAAAACCCGAAGGAGGCCACTTTGCATTCCTTGGATGTGGTTCAGGCTCTACGGGTGTACTTGTCTGCTACGGCTCCGTTTCGGAAGTCGGACTCACTGTTCGTGTCGGTAACTGGTCCTAAAAAAGGTCTGGTGGTCTCGTCGGCCACCATTTCTAGGTGGATCAGACAGGTTGTGCTCCAGGCTTATGCCCTAAAGGGGCGGGCGCTTCCCTTTCAGGTTACGGCGCATTCGACCAGGGCGATTGGTGCCTCTTGGGCTTTCCGCAATCAAGCGTCTGTGTTACAGGTGTGTAAGGCAGCGGCCTGGTCGTCAATCCACACCACCTCAAAATTTTACAAGGTGGATGTGAGTGCATCTTCGGATGCCTCCTTTGGCCGCAAGGTTTTACAGGCAGCAGTTTAAGGTTGAAGTTCCTCCGTTGAGGAACTCTGGTTTGTTTGGGGTGAAGCTTGGTTTGCTGTGGGGTTTTTTTCCCACCCCTCGGAAAAAAATTGACACTGCTTGGGGACGTCCCTAAGGTCAATGCTGCTGTGTCTGTCCATGAACGGAAGAGAAAATAGGATTTTTGTACTCGCCGTAAAATCAATTTTTCTGAGTTCATGGACGGACACAGCACCCACCCCTCCTTTGTTCTGCTTGTTTACTAACTGGGGCTGCATGATCCATACAGTGGGATGTACCCGGGGGACCCGCCCCCTGGGAGGTGCTGTACTGAAAGAAGTGTTTTAAGACTTGAAGTGCTGTTTTTTCTGCCTAAGTCTCTCCTGAAAGGAAGGATATATAACCCTAAGGTCAATGCTGCTGTGTCCATCCATGAATTCAGAGAAATGGAATTTACAGTGAGTTCAAAAATCCTATTTTCTCATTAATCCTTATGATGCAGGATTTACATTTTCTCTGACCACAGAACAGTTTTCCACTTTGCAACTGCCCGTTTTAAATGAGCTTTGGCCCAGAGAAGATGGCCATGTTTCTGGATCATTTTCAGATATGGCTTCTTTGCATGATGGAGCTTTACTTTGAATTTTTGGATGACCATGATTTTTTGAAGTATTCATTAACCCATGCAGTGAAGTCCACCACAGATGTTTGTTTTTAATGCAGTGCCACCTGAGGGTCTAAAGATCAGAGACATCCAATATTGTGTTTCGGCCTTGTCCCTTGCACACAGATTTCTCCAGATTCTCAGAATCTCTTTTTTTTTTTTTTTTATAATCTGCACTGTAGATATTTGATATATTTTAAAATCTGCAATTTTACATTAAAGGGTCACTAAAGGAAAAATTGTTTTTTGCTAAATAGCTTCCTTTACCTTACTGCAGTCCTGGTTTCATGTCCTCATTTTTCGTTTTTTGCTCTGATGTTGCTGTCATTCTCCTGTTTTGGACACTTCCTGGTTGTCTGTTTCCTGATCACCACAGAGAGATTTTAGTTTTGTTTTCAAACCAATACTGCTCTATGGCACTGTCCAGCACAGATACAGCATAACATGCTAAATGAAACTAAATGCAAAATGCCGTACTTACCGTTGTAGAGATAGATGTTCTCCCGCCGCTTCCGGGTATGATCTTCGGGACTGGGCGTTCCTATTTGATTGACAGCCGTCCGACGGTCGCATACAGCGCGTCACCAGTTGCTGAAAGAAGCCGAACGTCGGTGCGGCTCTATACGGCGCATGCGCACCAACGTTCGGCTACTTTCGGAAAATCGTGACACGCTGTATGTGACGGTCGGAAGGCTATCAAATAGGAACGCCCAGTCCCGCAACCCATACCCGGAAGTGGCGGGAGAACATCTATCTCTACAACGGTAAGTACGGCATTGATTTTAAAAAAAATATCCATTTATGCTCCCCTTAATTAGCCTAAATCTAATATTAAAAATGTATATTTTAGGTGAACCTCCACTTTAAATGCCCTATTTATACCCAGTCATAATACTGACCTGTTGCCAATTAACCTAATATGTTGGAAATGTTCTTCTAGCTCTTCCATGTTGGTACCACTTGCTTTGCCTGTCCCAACTTTTTTGAGACGTATAGCTGCCATCAGTTTTAAAATGACCTTATTTTTTTCTTAACCACTTGAAGACCAAGCCTTTTCTGGCGCTTTTTGTTTACAAGTTTTTAAATCCAGTATTTTTTTGCTAGGAATTTATTTTTATTTAATTTTTTTTTTTTTATAGCAAACACCCTAGGGAATGAAATGGTGATCTTTGCCATTTATGTCACACTGTATTTAAAGTGGAGGTTCACCCGAAAAGTAGATTTTTAACATTAGATGGATGCTTATTTTGTCAAGGGGAATCGGGTAGTTTTTTTAAAATCGAAGCAGTACTTACCGTTTTAGTGCTTTGATTTTAAAAAAAACTACCAGCGCGCCCGCGATGACGACAGCAGAAGACAAGCAATCGCTCATCTTTCTGCTGCCCCCGCCGCCATCCCGGTTCCCTACTGCACTTGCGCGAGTAGCGCGGCGCTTTCCCAGTGGTCCCCACTGTCTCCTGGGACCAGTGTGTTTCCCAGAAGGCACCGGGGGGGGGGGGGTGGGAAGTGGAGTGACTCTCCCCGGAAGATGGTGCAAATGCCTGTATTATACAGGTATCTGCACCCCAACCCCCCCTGAAAGGTGCAAAATGTGACACCGAAGGGGGGTCCCGAAAGGCGGAAGTTCTATTTTTGAGTGGAACTCCACTTTAAAGTGGTTGTAAATGTTCTCCTATATCCAGTGAAGTGAACAGCCTCAGATGATACATGGAGCTAAAACCGATCTCCCTACATCATTTTTACATGTACATCTGCTGTCTTTCCCTTTCAGCGGGGGGTGGGGTGTCCCCTCCCACCACTTCTCTGAAAGCGATTCAGCAGGTAATAAGCTGCTCTCGGAGCCCTTTCATGAGAGAGCCATGGCTTCAACTATAACCCTGGTAATCCACTTGTAAACTGCAACGTATATATACGTATTGCAGGCGACAAGTGGTAGTAAAGCCAACCCTGTTTACTTATACCTACAGGTAAGCCTAATATAAGGCTTGCCTGTAGGTACAGTAAATATCTCTTAAACTTGCACCATTTTAGGAGATATTTACTATAGTAGTAGCTGGTGATGTCTATACAATATATACTAGCACATTATGCTATTATTTTGCAGGGGAAACTTTTTATTTTATTTTTTTGCGGCTTGCGACCGCTGTAAAGGTACATTTTCTCAGTCGAAACATTTGATATGTTTTATATTGTGAATAAAATATGGGTCTATAAAATTTTTGTACATCGATGCATTCTGCTGTTCTGTAGATTTTTACATTATTGCAGCTTTGTTGGATTTGGTGTTGTACATTCTCGCCTCTCTCCCACAGCATCCTGCTGATGCTGGCATTGTCCCATGTCCGCTCTAAAACCAAGAGCTAAGCTGGCTGATCACATGACTACCAATCGGGCTGTTCTTGGTCTATATTTCCAGTGGCACCTCCGTATGAGATTTCTGCCTTCCCCTCTGCTGCAGAGGTTTCCAACTTGAGCAAAAGACAAGGGGGGGTGGGCACAGCTGGCTCTCATCTGCATGCTGAGAGGCAGAGCCAACTGTCAAAACAGGCGGTGTTTGTTCCCAATAATATTGTCAGGCTCCTTTTTGACTGCAGCTTAACTGCTAGCGGTCAATAGCCCATTATCGACTGACTGTAAGTCACAGGAATACATTTGTAAATGTACTTCTGTGACTAAAAATATAGGCACACATCGTTTAGCTTTTACTTCTCTCAATATTTGCTTTGTAAAATTCAGTTGAAATGCATGGAAAAAAATCACTTTGAACACACACATCTGCAGTGGAATGCATCAAAATATATGAAAAACCTGCTTCTGGCTTGTGAACTTTTGAAGTGCAAGGACAAATAAGGAGTAGGAAAATCTTTGTATTTTGTTTATCGTTGCCTGTTTTTGGTAAAATAAGCATGGAATTTTCAATTCTTTGTTTTTGTTTACATAAATATTGCCTCAATGTAAACCTCAAAAAACATTGTTTCTTGCACAGACGTGGCAGAGATTGCTGATGAAGTGTATATGGAGGTTATTGTTGGAGAAGAGGATGCCTCAATAACTCACGATCATCAACTTGACGATGCTGAACTAAGCAAGACCTTTATGCCGGTCGCCTGGGCAGCAGCTTATGGTAAAGACTGTCGTCTATTGGTGTAATTAATATTTAAATGCAGTGTTTCATAGTGCACAAGTATGCTCAGCATATATTTTTTTGTTTGATAGTTATGTTAAAGTTTGGAGGCTCTAGGGCTGACAGAACAGTTGTAGTATTATCACCTTGTGTGGATAGGCCAGATTTCCCAACAAATGCAGCACATTTGACAGTATCACTACTTGTAGTGTAGAGGCACCCATGTCGGAAGGAATGGGCACATGTGATTGCTGGAAGTTCAAAATAAGATTAGCATTTCTAAATGTAAAGGATACTTCTATCACTGTATGTACTGGAGTTTAAAAATTGCCCTAGTCAGGGTGAACAGTCAGTGAGTAATGATTCTACAGATTATCTGCAGGACTCTTGCCTTTGATTTAAGACCATATTTATTTAAAGGCCAATTTGAAATGGAAAGATTTTATTTTTATGTCAATGAGAGATCTATATGTTTTTGAACCTCCACGCCTTGTTAATACATCCAATTCACCGACCAGCTATTTTCAATTCTTTTTTAGATATATAACAAAGTGGTCTTTCTCTTGATTAAAGCAGAGTTCCATCTATTTAAAAGTCAGCAGCTACAAAAAGTGTAGCTGTTGACTTTAAAAAAAAAAAGGGTGCTGAACTTCCTTTTGCCAGGAGAGGAAGTGGGAACTAAGTACCTGTGTACTTAACCACTTCAGCCCCGTACCATTTCGTTGGGCAAAAACCAGGCCACTTTTTGCGATTCGGTACTGCATCGTTTTAACTGACAATTGCAATCGTGCGACGTGTCTCCCAAACAAAATTGACATCCTTTTGGTTTGCGCAAAAGTTATAGCGTCTACAAAATAGGGGATAGATTTATGGCATTTTTATAAATATTTTTTTTTTACTAGTAATGGCAGCGATCAGCGTTTTTTCATAGTGACTGCGACATTATGGCGGACACTTTTGACACCGTTTTGGGACCATTGTAATCTTTACAGCGATCAGTGCTATAAAAATGCACTGATTATTGTAAACATGACACTCGCAGTGAAGAGGTTTGCCTGTAGGGGGCGCTGAAGCGGTTAAGAGTGATCTAGGGAGTGCTTCTAACTGTTAGGGGGCATGGCTTGCCATGACACATCACTGATCGCTGTTCCCGATGACGGGGAACAGACTATCTGTTACAGTGTCACTAGGCAGAACAGGGAGATGCATGTTTTTACACTTGCCTCTCCCCAATCTGCAGCTCTGTGACCCGATCGTGGGACACCGGCAGACATCGAGTCCGCGGGTCCTGCGAGCACGGTCATGCATGCGACCACACGGCCGGCAAATTAAAGGGGACGTATATTTATACGCC